>NC_036256.1:4082759-4086387 GCF_002742605.1 Olea europaea var. sylvestris | reverse complement strand
TTTGGAAACTAAATTTCCAGTTTGTATTTTTAATTGTGTTTCTATTATGAGTTTGATTGGCGATGAGATTAAAGTGGTTTTTTATTTGAAAATGATGTGATTGCATAAGTTTGTATATAAATTTTTTTACAGGATTGTAGGAAATATATCGTACATGAGTGATAATTGTTAGTTGATTATCTGTAGGTTGATGTGCATCTAAAGAATGGAACTTGGGCAAGAGCTGCTGTTCCAAGTGGCGCCTCCACTGGTAAGATCTGTTTCCCGCAAAACATGGCACATGCAGTTTGTCGTTATTATTATTATTTTTTTCCTGGATTGTTGTTTAGAGGTAAAAAATCTGATAAGTGATAATATGAACTAGGAGTTATAATAATTTAAGGGCATTAATTATGACGGTTTCATTTTATTGGTCAATAAGATCATCTATTTTTGTTTTGGGACAATTAATTCATCATTCAAAATATTTTGAATTAATTTTCTGTCATGTTTGGTTGAGATTCAGTTATAAGATTTGGTGCCCTATATTTTCTTATCGCAGAAGTAAGTAAAAAATTATCTTTCTGAGACCCCGCAACAGTAAATACTCATATCCATGAGACTGATTTTACTTTTATAATAATACTTTATAGGAATTTACGAAGCCCTCGAATTGAGGGATGGAGGTTCAGACTACCTTGGAAAGGGTGTTGCTAAGGCTAGTATTTGCAATGGCTGGTTAACTTTTTGTTTGTTGATTCAGTCCAAGAGATGAAATTTGCTGATTCGTTATGCTTTTATTCTTATATAGGCCGTTAACAATGTCAACTCCATCATTGGTCCTGCTCTCATTGGCAAGGTTTGTTCATCAAATTTCATGGATTCTATTTTATTTTTTTTTACCTTCGCACTGTAAATACCATTGTTTTTTGTCACCACAAGAGGAAGCTCTTTTCAGTTATTTAGGGGTACAGTTATTTTTTCTTCTTGTTTTATGGATATTGAATGGTTTCTGCTTCTACAGGACCCAACTGATCAAACTGGTCTTGATAACTTCATGGTTCAACAACTTGATGGAACTCAGAATGAGTGGGGTTGGTGCAAGCAAAAGGTGTTTTGGTTATGAATGATTATTGACACAAACTTTTCCTTGTATATTCTTGTTGATATATTAACGAGCTTTAAAACTTTGGCTGTTTCAGCTAGGTGCCAATGCCATATTGGCTGTCTCACTTGCTGTGTGCAAAGCTGGAGCTGCTGTCCTAAATATTCCCCTTTACAAGGTATTCGGAGATCCTTTGTCTTCATTGAGCTTTGCGCTTAACTTTTTACTCAAAAACTTACTGGTGATATATATATATCTCTTTGATTCAATTCTGTCAGAAGGTCTTTCACATGACTCAGGCATCTATTAAATCTCTTCCTGATAAATTTCTTTTATTGTGTGCAGCACATTGCGAACCTAGCTGGTAACAAGAAGCTGGTGTTGCCAGTTCCTGCTTTTAATGTCATCAATGGTGGATCACATGCTGGAAACAAATTGGCCATGCAGGCAAGTCATCCAGCATAAAAGATGAACTTATTTTGTTTGAATATATTTTACTAAAATTTAGCCTTTTAAAATTTTTGTTGCAGGAATTTATGATTCTTCCTGTTGGAGCTTCTTCATTTAAGGAGGCTATGAAGATGGGTGTGGAAGTATATCATAATTTGAAGGCGGGTTACAACTACTGGGTCTTTTTGTCCTTTTTATCCATTTGTTCTATTTCCTGGTCATTAATTTAAATATCTATAAGTATTCTAACCTAGCGTTAACCTGTTTTTAAGTCTACATGTGTCGATGTTCCAATTTTAGTTAATCCTCTATAATTGGACTGTGCAGACGTTTAAAATTGTCAGTAGGTCCTCAAATAGTTTTGTTTCTTTGCATGGTTGCGCTAACCATTTCTTTGTAGAAATTCCTTCCAAAATCTACCTGGCTGATTTCATTTCAGTATCATAATTTATAATTAGATTTTTTTAGTTTCATTTATGACTACATTATCCAAAAGAATTCTAAGGAGTATTTGTAGGATCAGCCTGATGTTAGATTAAATGTTCTCAAATTCCACAAGTATATTGTTCAGAGTGTTTCTTTTGCTTCTCAATTCTGATTATTAGCCATTTATCTTCATTGACTTCAGGCTGTTATTAAGAAGAAGTATGGCCAAGATGCTACCAATGTTGGTGATGAGGGTGGCTTCGCTCCTAACATTCAGGTTGAACATTGTATTTTGGTGTTACTGGTTTTATTGTCATTCAATTTCTTCAATAGATCATTCACCGTACAATGTTTGTTCAATTTCAGGAGAACAAAGAAGGTCTTGAATTGCTCAAGACAGCCATTGCCAAAGCAGGTTATACAGGAAAAGTAAGTTATATCTCTCCTTCCCTTTACCCATATGTATTGGTTCCCTCACTGTTCTATCATCACCTTGTAATTGTTCTATCACGACCTTGTGAAAGAGAAACTTACAAGCTTGCATCTTCCTTCTGCTTAGGTTGTCATTGGAATGGATGTTGCTGCATCAGAATTTTATGGATCAGACAAGACATACGATTTAAACTTCAAAGAAGAGGCAAGTTCCCACTATCTGTTGCTTCTCTATGATATATTTATTATAAAAAGTCATCAGAAAGCAGTAGGGCACAGCATGGGAGTTATAATGTGAGAATATTTTATAACTGTTAAATTTTATACTTCTACTATGTCTGCAGAACAACGATGGCTCGCAAAAAATTTCAGGTGACCAGCTCAAAGAACTCTACAAGTCCTTTGTTTCTGAGTATCCGATTGTATCCATTGAAGACCCCTTCGATCAAGATGACTGGGAGCACTACGCCAAGCTAACTGGTGAAATTGGAGCTCAAGTACAGATTGTGGGAGATGATCTCTTGGTCACCAATCCCAAGGTTTATAATTTTCTAAATGCATAACCTATGTGGCTCCTGAGATATAGTTTATTGCCCAATCCACATTATATTTACTATTTTCTAACTTCTTCTAATTCACGTGTTTAGAGAGTTGGGAAGGCAATCAATGAGAAAACTTGTAATGCTCTTCTTCTCAAGGTATCAAAATGGTAGTTGTGTCCAGTGCTCTGCTTTTTCTCTTAGCATATGTTAAAATGTAGCCGCAACATTCTCCCTGGCTAACAGGTAAACCAAATTGGATCTGTGACTGAGAGTATTGAAGCTGTAAAAATGTCCAAGAAGGCTGGTTGGGGTGTGATGGCCAGTCACCGCAGGTATGAAATTTACGCGTGTGATGCAAGATATATTTTGGGGAATAGAACTTATTTTACGTATGTCATTGTATGCAGTGGAGAGACTGAAGACACTTTCATTGCTGATCTCTCTGTCGGGTTGGCAACGGTAATCCTCTTTCAGATTGTGGTATAATGTCTTAGGTAGGTTCTCCTTAGTAAATTCTCATGTATAAATCTGTTTTGTTGGTGAATATTTTGCCAGGGACAAATCAAGACCGGAGCTCCATGCAGGTCAGAACGTCTTGCAAAATACAACCAGGTAAAGCATCGACTTCTTTTATCTTGCCATACATCAATTATCTCAATCAAATTATGAGCCATTCTGATTCGATGGTCCTTTG
>NC_036256.1:4075238-4080283 GCF_002742605.1 Olea europaea var. sylvestris | reverse complement strand
CAAAACCATTTTGAGGTAACATTTAAAATTCCAATTCAAAATTCATAAAATTTACAATATTAACACAAGATTTTACATGATTTTATTTGATATGAATGATCTGTTTTGTGTGTGAGATTCAAGTCCTGGTAAGATTCTCTTGATGCATTGAACTACAGATCAAATTTTTGTATTCTAGTTTCTTAGAATTGGTGTATTTTATGCTTTGTGATGTATTTAAGTGTAGGATTTGCATAATCAGCTTCTTGGATTGCTGAAAAAGTGTGCTCTCACTCTGGTGTGATGTTATAGTGAGAAACAACAAAAAGGATAAATAACAGTTTAGGAATTATGTGGTCAACTTGGTAAGAGTATTAAAAGTAAATCTGATAAGCCAATTAATCTTATTCAAGATTGGATCACCATAAAAGTTGGTTTTTGCAAATACTATAATTAACATCATCTTGGTTGTATAACAAAAAGAAGCCTGGATTTGTTTCATTTATTCTCTGTCGTTTTTATAATACTTCTCAACAAACATGCACTTGGTATATTATGTGATGCTTCATGGATGGTGAAAACGACTCCAGGGGCTATTGTAGGAATCTTATTTTTATTAATTATAGTCATTGTTTAAAAAGGCTATTTGAGGCTTGTGCCTTTAGTGTATTATGTGATGTTACATGGGTGGTAAAAAGGGCTATCGTAGGAATATTTTTTTTTATTAATTATAGTCATTATTTAGAAAATCTATTTGAGGCCTATACCTTGAATCCTACCTAATGTGAGGCTTTTATAACTTGCCTCAAAGCTTACAAGCTACACCCTGAGGCACATTTACTGGCTTTCAACTGAAGGGGACTGAAATGTTTACCCGTTTGTCTTGTGTTTGTGGACATTTTGTTATTGGCCTTAGCTTTCTATTTCCTTATAATCTAGAATGTTGTACGAGCTTTTTTAGTTTCTTTTTTCTATCTTTACATGGAAGGGAAAGGAAAATACGTGATAGCTAGTGGAGGAAGATGAATGAGAAGAAACTAGTAGTGATGTGGAGGATGGTATTGATTCCCTTAATATCCTATTATAATTTTGTTTCATGATTACTCACTCAAAAATTTTTATTTGATACTTTATTGACTATTTTGTATTTGTTTCTAAGTTAAGACTTTTAATTTTGTTGTTTTCTTATGGACTTTTTAAGATGATTTATGATTTATTATGAGCATTTTTTTGTATTTTTATTTTTATATTATTTTAAATATTTTTTTGTTTGTCTTGAGGCTTACGCCTTGCTTACTATCCAATCAAGCATGGTTGGGAGGAGTATTTTCAGAATATACTTGGGCATAATGGAAAACAGGTAGTGAATGCACATCTCTGTTGGCTTTGAATGGTTTATTGTGTGTCTACATCTGTGATTTGTGGGAGGCTGATTTATGCTTAATATTTTTTGGCCTCATTGAAATGCCAAGTTGCTTTTGTGCTGAGTTTATTGGCACTAGAGTAATTAGCTGTTGATATATGATATTCGAGGTGTAGGAGTAAGCGCATAGTTTCTTTTGTATTGTTTAACTATTACGACTGGTTGAGAAGTTGAGCTGATTTTGATGGGTGACTGAGTACTGTTTAGTTAGTGGACAAAAGACGCAATTCACTTAGATCATTGTTATTCCTTTTTTTCTTTCTTTTTTTTTTTTTTTTTTTTTTTTTTTTGGTTTTGGGGGTGAGATGGGATATTTATTTAATTATTTTAATATTTGGGGTCAAACTAATTGAAGTTTGGAAATGCAGGAGACTTGTGATCCTATTTTACAGCATGTGTTTCAGAAAATTGCGAGCTTTGTTTGATAGAACATTGCTAAAAAAATTATGTTAAACTTTAATTTGAACTAAAATTTTCATGGGATCCATCACTTTTGTCAATTTTTCAACCACATGTTACATTAACTTTTTTATCAAAATCTGTTAAAACTTTTATCAAAAGCTATGTCAAACAAGCCCTTAAAAGTCTTCTGGCATGGATAATATTTTTATTGGGCTGAATATTCTGTATTCCTTTGTAATGTTTATTATTTAACATACAGGATTTCTATGAAGATTTGTTTGAGGAGCTTAGCAAATATGGAGATCTTCAGAGCCTTAACATCTGCGATAACTTGGCTGATCACATGGTTGGTAATGTTTACGTCCAATTTAGAGAGGAAGACCATGCAGCCAGTGCACTTCAGAATCTTAGCGGAAGGTTTTACGCAGGCCAGTTCTATTCTTTTTGTTATACAGTCATTCATCTTTAGGTGTAAGATTTTGTGTCAATTTTTTTAATTTGTGGATAAAGCAATAGCAATGGTGTTACTCGTCTGCATTATAGCTAGATCACCCTTCAACAGATTTAGTCCATTTGTTGTGACAAAAGTTCAAAAATATGACTAATATCTTTTTCTCATTTCTTGAGGGGGATCGGGGTGAGTGGGTTTGGAAGGATAGAGCACTGGGGCATTCTAAGGTTCTTGTCTATCCTGGATACCGAATAGATGTATCTAACAATGTTTCAAGCTCAAATGGTTTTTGTAAATGTACGGAGTAATTTGATCTAAGAATGAAATGATAGGATGTATCTCATGGGCTAATTCAGAAAACATTCTGTCTGTATATAGTTAATTTGACAGAAGATGTAGATATACAAGTTCTGTACTTGTGACTAGACATTCTTGTTGAAGATAGTATAAAATTGGGTTGCACTGGTGAAAGAGGAGCAGGTTCTAAAACGTTGCATGACCCAATTTTTTGAGAAAATACAAACAAATGTTCACTTTCATATTTATTTGTTAACTGGTTCACTCTATTAGTTTGACTTGCATATCTTTGTAACATTAGCAACAGTTACATTAAATTATTATTATCTGCTTGATTTCATTCTCGCTTACCGGAATAAATTTTGAAACTTTTAGGGCGTCCCATTATTGTTGACTTCTCCCCTGTGACGGATTTTCGTGAAGCCACATGTAGGCAGTATGAGGAAAATGAATGCAATCGAGGTGGATATTGCAATTTCATGCATCTGAAAAAGATAAACCGGTCAGTTTGAAATTGAAGTGTTCTCTTGCCTTTTATGATGTAAGTTGCCAATTTATTTTATTGTCTATTGGTTGAAGTGAACTGAGGAGGAAGTTATTCGGGAGGAGTAGAGGAAGACATGGCCGCAGTAGAAGCAGAAGCCGTAGTCCTCGCCCGCATGATTATGAGGATCATTCACGTGGTGGCCATGGTTCTGGAAGAAGAAACGACCATCGCCACCATGATAGAGGCAGGAGGCCTAGAAGCAGAAGTCCTGGTCGCAGAGGTGGGCGAAGCAGAAGCCCTGGGGGAAGGAGAAACAGGAGTCCAGTTAGGGAAAGCAGTATGGAGAGGAGGGCAAAAATAGAGCAGTGGAATAGGGAAAGAGATCAGGCAGAATCTGCTAGGGGTAACGTCAATGACAATAGTAATGGCTTTGAACATAGTGAAAGTCATTCTGATCACAAGAATATACGGTCGCCAGGATCACCGGAGCAGGGAAATGAAAGTTACAACCACTGATCAACTTGGTTTCAGCGTTCACGGTTTGTTCTCTTGTTCTTTTTAATCAGAATTGTCTGCCATGTTCGTTTTTATTATCCTTAGTGAATTTCTATTGCTAAACTTGGTTTGTTGGGAACAAAGTTCATTGTCCTGGGATATTGAAAAAGCATAATTGCTTATTTCCCCCTTGTTGAATATTGATGAACTTTTGATATCCTCTCTCTCTGTACTTGTTGCATCCTTAGTCTATTGTTTTATGTTGTAAGCAGTAAAAACAAAGATTGTAATTTCCTCTATATCTTGACCTTATTAAAAGATGGGAAAAAATCAGTATGTTTTGTTGCCGTCGTTCTTTTTTCCTCCAAATATATGTTTAATTTTTGACTAATCCAATGGAATTCTTTACTTTAAATGAAACCGGAGTGGCCACCGTCTTGAATATTTTTAAGGTAATTTCACTTCTTTTCCCCAGGTTAGCCAGATTCTGTACTGTGCCTTCATCTGTACATTTTTTTCCCAAAAATTTCCTAAGCTTATTGATGGAGATCCTTGATATATTATTAGAAGACTATTTATACAGAACTTGCAATCGATTGGAATAAGAATTATTCTACAATTATTTAGAGTGATTTCCCTTATTTCTTTCCTTAATTACTATTGGGGTTTAGTACAAGTACGAGAGTTGTTTTTCATTGTAAGATAACTTTTGATGAATTGAACAAAAAGTGGGACTGTGCTTGTGGAAATTATCCCAGTAGTCAGAGATGAATAAGAAGACCTGAGTGCTTTTAGAGAATCCTCATGATTTTTTCAGATACCTCTATACAACTACAACCTAATTTCGCTTCAATGGTAACGAAACATCTACTGTGAGAGTACTGAATACCCTCATTAATTAGGTAGGTGAGATTTACCTCTACGAATGAGTGATCAACTTTGCATTCAGTTGTAAGAATCAACTGGTCTTCAAAATTCAAGTTGTTCATTTGAGAAAGTGGAAATCCTCGAGTATATTACACTATTACAACTGGAGAGGAGAACCAAAGGAAGTAGCCAAATACCGGAAAAATGCTTGAATGCGTAGTTGCTGTTCTCAAACTAAAATTGCCTCCTCTAGGATTGATTTTTATGCTCAAAAGGACTCATGGCAAATGATGTGTATGATTGAATGAGCCTAGAAAAAGATAACACTTTAGCACTTGTGTTTTCTTCTTAGAACTTGAAGAACAATTTGATATATGAATATGTATATGGACTTTGTAAAAACTCTTTCGATATGGAATGAATTTGAGTATGGTGGTTTGATTGTCTTTAAGATTGAAAATCTATTCCTATTTATAGATTTTCACTTATACACCACGAAAAGGCATGTAAAAACTCTTTCGATATGGAATGAATTTGAGTATGGTGGTTTGATTGTCTTTAAGATTGAAAATCTATTCCTATTTATAGATTTTCACTTATACACCACGAAAAGGCCTCAACGGTTCATGATAATTTGAGTCTTC
>NC_036256.1:4073725-4075219 GCF_002742605.1 Olea europaea var. sylvestris | reverse complement strand
CCCCCCCCCCCCCCCCCCAAAAAAAAAAAAAAAAAAAAAAAAAAAAAAAAAAAATTCGCCAAAAAAGGACCAGAAAATCAGACCGTTAATCAGACATAACGGTCTGATTTTTGAACTGGGCGATCACCCATGCCAAATTTTTGCCTCTCTATTTTTCTTCTCATTTTGCT
This sequence comes from Olea europaea var. sylvestris, assembly GCF_002742605.1. Lineage (NCBI taxonomy): Eukaryota > Viridiplantae > Streptophyta > Magnoliopsida > Lamiales > Oleaceae > Olea > Olea europaea. Next base: position 4,075,049 of record NC_036256.1, on the reverse strand, counting down.
TTCGATGTTTCCGTACTTGCTCAACACACTCATATGGATGTTTGATCATTCCAAAAGACTTACCATTATAAGTTTGAACGAGTTTTTCGTTTTCTTTGAGCATATCTTTGTTATGTCTCTTTTTCTCAATTTTTTCTATAACCCTACAGTATATCTCCTTACAGTCCAGTCCTTTAAGAAAGTCCCCGAGATGGCTTAGTTTATCAGTGATTTATATTTCTATATTTTGTTTCTTTCTTTCTTTTTTTTTTTTTTTTGGAGAAATCTAGGTAGACATCTTCATTCGTGCAAAATTATGTAATACACGCTTTCAAGTTGCATCGTCAGGTACTGCTTCTGGACATGCCTCATTTTTTTGTAGTGATATTTGTGTACAGGTTGGCGCTTTTCTCTCTGGAGAAAGATTACCCTAAACAACAAATTGAAGAAACCAACATTTGTTTTTGTAATGTTCAAAGGGAAAATGGGTTTTATCACCAGGACAATTGTGGTTATGTGTTATCATTAAATTTTATGAGGCTTGTACTTCTGGTGTCCCAGAAAATTTATGGACTTTCTTCCCCATTAGTGCTGTAGAAACTCTGTATTTCTTGTCCAGTCTGTACCGTAAGTTTCAGCAAATTTGCATTGGTTGATGAAAATATTGTCATGCTTGTTTATTTATTAACAGTATTGTGAGTTGGGCAGCCATATAAATGTTCGATTCTTCTGTAGCAGTGCAATTCATTTAGAATTAATTTATTTGTACAATGACTTTGACAATGTGTAGAGTTTAAAGATCTTAACTATTGAATTCAAAAACAGTTTTTCAAATCAATGGATATTATGCCTGCCAACTAACACATTGTAATTTTTTTTTTTGTCAAATTCATTGTACAAATAGCATGATCGATTCATTTATGCTATTATGATTTTTCGAGAGGAAAAGTAGAACTGGACTCTCCAATCTTTCAAGTAGTGTGGAAACGGCTTCCATACCTTGAGGTTTCAACTATCTAACCTATTTGAAACTGATATTGGATGCTTCCATTTTGTATGAATTAGAGAGGAGAAACATCGATAGTGAAAGAAATGCTTCCTATATTGAATCCTCGTTAACCCACCGCTGGCTGGTCCGATTAATATACTCCATGTAAATGTCTTGATTCAAAAACTAGAATGGACGATTTATTAACTATTCTATTCAATTTAGCGTACAAAACATGTTGAAGCAATATTTCATTATTATCCTACTTTTTTTCTTTTTTTTTATCTCCACGGACCAATGAGAACAAATTGATCCATCATTTATGAGCTCGTCTTTTTAGCTTGGTGAAATTAGGAG
>NC_036256.1:4067945-4073575 GCF_002742605.1 Olea europaea var. sylvestris | reverse complement strand
TTTTTTTTTATCTCCACGGACCAATGAGAACAAATTGATCCATCATTTATGAGCTCGTCTTTTTAGCTTGGTGAAATTAGGAGTTGTATCATCAAATCTTTCAGGGCCGACTTTGAGAATTTTGATGTCTTTGACGCCTCATTATTATGAGGAACGTAAACGTAAAAAAATTTTACGTGTAAAAATACTTAAATATTTAAATAAATTGTATATTTACATTTTAAACACAGACTTGGTACGATTCAAAAGATAAAGTAACAAATTCAAGTTATTTTCAATAAATCATATTATGGACATTATGGACTCATGAAAAAATTATTTTGGATAAATGAAATTCAAGTTATAACTTATTAAAGTAAATTACTGAAAGTATAATATTGCTTTTCAAGTTAAATCATATTATCATAATAATATTGGATTCATTTGATAGCTTATAAAAGTTAAATCATATTATCATAATAAATAATATTGGATTCATTTGATAGCTTATAATCGATCATGTATATTAAAACTAAAGAAAAAATTATTTTGGAAAAGATCAAACTAAGTTAGAATTGACCAAATAAATTATTGTTAATAAATTTTTAATTAATCCATCTTTTAAATTTATACTAATTTAATTGGACTTTTATCATGGTTTTCATTTGGAGGCCCCCATTAAATATGAGGCCCTAAGCCATTGCCTAGTTGGCATTGACTTAGGGCCGGCCTTGAAATTTTTTAACTCTTTTCAACTTGTTATTTGGATAGACTATCCTATCATCATATGTGCATATACAACGTCCTCACTGAGGTCTTTCTCAAAGAGAGGAGACGATCGCAAAGTCAAAAAATAGGGGAGCATCAACTTAGAGCATAAATTATTGCCTGGATTTCAATGTTACAACATAAAAGATCGTTGACACTGGTACAGAAGTTACAATGTAGCATGAATTATTCTTCTTGTACAACCGGGATTGATAATGTACTCATAGAAGGGGGGATCCACAATTTTTTTATTCAGCGTGAGTCCCCTCCTGTCTAATTGTCAATCGAGGTTGTCAACCCCGATCGTACACATAGCACAACTGATGTAGCATATATCTCAGTTCGACAACATTCATGTCAATAATCAGAAATCTCATCCAAACGACGCACGAAAAATTGAGCCGGACGGAATTTTTACAATTCAAAAATATAGGTTTTTATTGTCATTTTCTGTAATTTATAACGAATACGTTAACCTTTGCAGAACAAATTTTTAGAAATATATAAATTGTTTAATTATAACAGCAGCCCGATATTCTTAGTCGTCGAAATTTCATTTAGCCCCTTTTGATGTAAATGAGAGAGCGTTTGAAGGAAAAATTAATTTTAACAACAGCCCGATATTCTTAGTCGTCAAAATTTCATTTAGCCCCTGTTGTTGTTTTTCAAATTTACATGCAAAATACTTCATTGGGAAAATGTGTGTTTAAAAATGAGTTTTAAAAAAAAAAGATTTTTTAAAGAATGGTGGGCAAACAGGAACTTTTTAAACAGCCTTCGGATTAGTATTACTATTACTCACTTTTCACTCAGCTCTTCACATTATATGAAAGCAAAATGTAACCTTCTCGACTCTAAAAGTAGGCAACCCCTCAAACCTCCCTACGTTTACCTTTTAGTACTTTTCATTCTATAGCATAAAGAGGCTCCAAAATAGCAGGGTAATAGAATGTTATTGTAGACAATATTCATGTAAACAGTGTCTGAAATCCCATTCAACAAAGCACAAAAACTTGATAATTGGCCTGTGGGAGCCAAAAATAGTCCACTCGACTCTACATAGAACGAAACCTCATATAACATACCACTCACCTTAAGAACGCCGCCCAATCACCAAAAACTACATTGCAAAATCCCAAACCGTGTCCTCGATTAAAATTACTTTCCACTGCTGTGCTTAGCCTTTGTGTGAGACTCCAGACCATTCTCAGAATTAAAGGTCCTGCAAGGAACATATCCGTCGTTAAACCTGTCTCTATAATAATAAACTCTTGATTGATAGTAACTTCAACACATACCTGTTGCAGCTCTTGCAGGTATGTGATCCACCTGATTTAGGAGTCTGCTGGTTTGGCTTGTTGGCAGAAGTCTTACCGGCCTGTTTAGAGGGGTGGGGCGTAGCCACGTGGCCGCCTCCTTTCTTGCTATCTGGAGTTTTAAAAAATCATACATTATCAGTCCAGAGAGAGGAATAGAAGAGTGAACACAATATAGATTTCAATATACAAATCCAATAAGCAATTAGAACGAATACCAAGCAACGTCTATGATCCATAGGGCTAAGCTTGGACAAATTTCCATGAAACCCAAATACAGAATCCCCGTGCGAGTACATTATTTAGACCCTATTTGGCCCCATTTTCTAAAACTCATCTTTCTCCAAACTCGTATCCAACCGTACATTCTTTAAATAAATAATTTTGCACGTGATGGGAATTCATAACTTTTCCTTACTTTTTCCCAACACACTCCCAAAAAAAAATCATTTTTCAAAATATCGCTTTTCAAAAATCTCCACCAAGCAAGGGCTTAATGCAAAGTATAGTCTTTCTGTAGACAAGAATAATAAATTGTAAATAAAGGACAAGACAAATCACCAGTTCTCTGTGGTGTTGCTTTTGCCTTCTTATCTGTAGCAGGTGTTTTGGCAGCCGATTCTGCAGGTCTTTTCTTGCTAGGTTCAACCTTCATCAAAATAAAGAATCATTAACTAGTTAACTAAAACAACCTTCAGCAAGAAGCATCAACGGGTAAACTATAATCTTCAGCAAAAAGCATCAATGGGTGAATTACAACCCCTTAAGGGCTTTGAAACATGAAAGAATGGAAGAAATTACACACTACCTTCTTTGGCGTCTCTTCATCACTTTCATCAGATTCATCGTCAGAGTCGTCGCTGTCATCCTCATCCTGAAATATATACAAAATTATTTGTGTGTAGGATATCAACCAATGCATATAAAAAAAATGTTATGCAACTGACTGAATAGAAGAGTTTCACAAAGACTCGTCTCCAAAGACTCGTCCCAGATTTCAACAGTTATACTCACAACACCACCTGGTTTCGGTATTCTTACATATCCAGGATCAACTTAATAAACTTTATTCAAAGCAAACATTAGGGACAGCATAGCTTTGTAATAATACCAACGCATTTAGTCGAAAAGTAAGTTTAGGAAGTGTTTATGAGCAGTTTATATTATATATAGACAGAAAAAAGTGGGCGATAAATTATCAGTACAAGTGGTTACCTCGAAATGTATAAATAAAAAGTGATTTGAGTGGTTATAAACTCGAGCCAAACATAGGCCAGCTCAAAGAAACACACTGAATCTTCATTACCGTGATATAAAAATAACAGAAATCGTACAAATAATCTTTGTATTTACCACAACATGAAATTATCGAACGAAGAACATGACTACTTCTAGAGAACATTCAAATTTTGCATGTGAAAAATCACCTTCAATAGGCAGAAGGCAAAAATAACTATTAATTACATAAAACCATAGAAATTTTAAACAAAGGAAGCAGAGTCAATTCCATACAATATAGGTAATTTATATACACATATATGAAGAGAATATTGCTTTAGCTGTTCACTATTAATCATTATAAAATACAACAGCAGTTCAGAAAATGCATTGCCAGGGGGTAACTTCAATGAATTAACAATTAGCGCACACCAAAACATAGACGCCTTTCTATAATGAAAACAAATAGATATTTAAACTAAAAACAAAGTTACATGTTAAAAGGCATACCTTGGAGTCGTCGTCATCCTCGGATATTAAATCTTCATCACTACTTTCATCATCATCCTCCGGATTCTCCTCTTTGTTTGGCTCCACAATCTTCACCTTTTGCTTTCCAGCAGCAGAACCCTTGTCTTTGGCAACATTTGACTTCTGAGGTACAGCAGGTTTCTCTTGCTTAACAGTTACCTCTGATTTCCCTGGAAATGTATATAAAATCTTATTATAGAGTTCTAGCTTAATCATTATGAATAGCAGTTCACACAGATCCAATATTTTATACCATTATTTGCAAGAGTAAGCGGAATAGCCTCATCAGGTTCAGATTCAGATTCATCTGAATGATAGGATCATGTCAGTCCCTAGCTAACGAAAAACACCAAAAAACATGTATACGAAGGGAAGGATGTAAGAGTGAGAAACAGGTAAGGGGCCATGGGAGATACTGATACTTACCAGATTCTCCGCCCTCCAATTCAGTAATGACGAGAAAAATCTGGTCAAGGAGACCAAACTACAATACAGTATTTCGCCCTTTTTGGAGCATGAGGAACCAAAATCTTAGCAAAGATCTTTAAAAGGAAGTAAACATAGAAAAATATTTGCACAGGCATATAAAAAGGATATTCTTCTTCAAAAGGATTGTTGGCTTTATAACCATAGAAGTAGACACTTCCATTTTTCCAGTTGTGTGATAACTCAAAGTCTCTATCAAAAACCAGGTCAAATTGTTGCTGAGGCAACTTTTCAGAAAACAATGTTCCTAGAACTAGTTTCTTTCCGTCAACTTTCAAAAACAAGCAGACAGATTCATTTCCCTTCTCCTTTTTCAGCTCACCAAGACAAGCCTGCAGACGAAGCATATTTGCAAGGTAAAGGGAATTGAATTACAAAAAGAAAAAGCATTCGTACAGAATAAACTTTCCATCGTACCTGAGAGAGATGCAAAACCATGCCCTCGCTAGGTGCAACCACTAGGGGCTCTCCACTCCTCACCTCGGCTCCTGGAAATAAATTTAATGAGTACGGTTTCGACAAAATATGCCCACGACAAAATCAGAGGGTAACAATTGATAATAAAATCTAATGCCAGAATATAATATCACCAGGGAACTAACAGCTGCAAAGTTGAAAGCAAATTATTCAAGACAATTGCTTCTTCAAGACACCTTTTGCAATAAATAATTTGAGCTGAAACTCTAAGGATCATTTAATCTCTTTTTCATAAATCAATTGCAGCATAGTTTAGTAAATTGTGAGGCAGCTAGAGGTTGTCAACATTGAAATATCTCAAATCATCATAGCTTTTCAATATCTAGTACATACCACAATATTGTTCTACTAATTATTCAAATTTTCAATTTTAAGACAGTGAAAACGTAGAAAACAACCAGTATGTTCTTCCTAAAGTATTAAAAACTAACTGCAATGGTGAAAATAACATCAATAAAATAAAGAACGCATTTGACAACAATATGTTACCACATAACATTAAAATTGATATGCAGTGTACCAATATTGAAAACACATCTAGTACAAAATTGATATCACAAATTTGTACGCTGAGAAGATACATAAAATACATTCAGAATAAGTGCATAAGCATAAAAGAAGTGTTTCCAAGGTCCAATTTTCGGGGGAAAAAATCTCCGAATATCATTCGTTCTGATACTTTCACCATAGATGTAGATAAAATATTTCGGCATTTGCCAATGATTAAGAAAACGAAGCTGTACAGTAATAGAATCACGGCATGTAAAATACATACATACGGGAAAATCGCACGAGTAAAACTTATTATAACAAAGCAAAACCTGAGTGAACAGCATAAAAGGAAAAAAAAAAAAA
>NC_036256.1:3923117-4067764 GCF_002742605.1 Olea europaea var. sylvestris | reverse complement strand
AAAAAAAAAAAAAGAAAAAAAGAAAAAAAAGGCAGAATCATCCAAAAACGAAAAAAAATGAGGTACGCGATGATCAATAAGTAGATAGATACATAAGAGAGCCAAATGGGAAAACGAGAGACGCTTACCCCAAAACTCCATTGTTATGAAAGAGTGAAAGTTTGGGTTTTAGAGAGAGTATTAGGGTTTTTAGTGCAAAGAGAGAAGACGAACGCTGGGAAATGATAATTCTTAGGGTTGAAATGGCACATATAAAGAGATCGGGGCGGAGTACATTATCACAAATTGGAGGCCGACGCATAGTGTTGGGCTGGCCCATGGGCGCCGGGCTCCGTCTTAGATGAGGGAGGATTTGTCCAAGGGAAAATTTTATAAGCCCTTCCACTTTTTTAAGAGTAAGAATGAAAAATATAATTATTATGGGATCCACACAAGAAATAAAAAATCAACAATGGTGACTTGATGTAATAGATAAAGATTATATTTTTCTTTTTTGTGACCCAAGACTGAAAATCAAATGAGAACTAAGAAAGAGTTCAAGTATCACACATTTCAAAATCAATAAAACAAGTTTTATAAATCGGATTTTTATTAAATTTTATTTATAATTTAATTAATTATTTCATTAATTAAATATATTTAGGTCACATTTATGTACAAATTAACGATTTAATTAGTAACTTATTATTTTTTATCACAAATTATTTTACGATCACAATTCAAAAATTTTGTATATCACAGTTTGTTCATCGATCACAAATCAAAAAATTAATTAGTCACGTATTAATTTTTAGTCATAACTTACCAATTTATTGGTTACAACTTACTTCTCGATCACAAATAATTTTTTTTATAAATTATATATTATTTTTTGGTCACGAATCATAAATTTTATAGGTCATAGAATCAAAACTTTTAATGGTCACAACTCATTTATTTATTACAAATTATTAGATTAATTAGTTACAATTAATTTTTCGATCATACCTTAATCAATTATGAGTCACGATCATATATTACAAATTAATCAATTATTAGTCACAAGCAACCAAATAATTAGTCACAAGCATCCAACCCTATTTCTCCCCACCGCCCACCGTTACAACCGCCGCCACAACCACAACCACAACCACAACCACCATCATTATCACCATTACCGCCACCACTACGAAGAAGCGCCATCGTCGCCAACAAAGCCACCACCACCTTATGACAACTTGTCAACGCCACAACGCACCAACAAATTCATCACCACAACAGAGAAACGGTGCTATCGGAGATACCACCATCTTTGTTGCAGCAACCACCACCATCAACATCAGTCACCATGGCGACCGCCACCACCACAATCGATCACCATAGCGACCACTACCATACCATCAATCACCACCGCAAGCACCATCTCCACCACATAAAATTAGGGATTAAACGACCACCACCACCATCACCTCGCCACCACAGCCACCAAACAAAATCGGATCCAAAGAATTGAATACAACACAATTGAATCGCCACCACCACCGTACCCATAGCACTGTACCACCACCACCGCACACCTCCACCAAACTGCCAACCACGCTCAATTCAAAAAAAAAATTAAAAAGGAAGAATGGGGAGATCAGTGGCGGCGCCTGCAGATCTGCGATGATGAGTGTACTAGCACCACAGGCTGCTTGCCCGGCAACAATGGGTGCTTGTGGTGTGGTGTCGACCGGAGCGGCTCCATTGTTGATTATCGAAGTTTGAATTGATGAAAGGAGAGAGAAAGAGAGAGGGCGAGCCGGGGAGATGTAGAGAGAGAGAGAGAGGAATATGAAAATAAATTAGGGTTGGACAAAATTTATATTATAATATTTAATATTAAAAATATCTGATTTTTGAACAATGAAACCTTCACTATGATTTTAGAATATTGATCTTGAAAAGTAGGTAGGGATGTAATTTTCACTTTGTCCAATGCAAATTTAAGGCTCAACGAGACAAAAACATGGGCATCTTAGAAAAATACCTTTAAAATTAGGGGTTTTTCGAAAAATCATATGAAAAAAATATTGGAAATAAAAAATATTGTGTAAAATTAAAAAATGACACAATGTCACTTTTTATAAATATTGTGTCCCATTTTTTTAGTATTACTTTTTTATTAAAAAATTAAATACGATGTCACTATTATTAAAAAGTGATGTTTGTCATTAAAAGGAGTGATACAAATTTCAAAAAGAAGATTGAAAAAAAAAGTGATAAAAATTCAAAAAAGTGACAATTACTAAAAGAGTGACGAAAATTCAAAAAAGTAGCAGAAATTTTTAAAAAAAGTGACGAATTTAAAAAGTGACATAAATTTAAAAAAAGTTACATGGATTTAAAAAAAAAAAAAAAAAAGGGACAAACATTCAAAAAACGACAAAATTCAAAAAAAAGAAAAAGTGACAAAACAAGTTGTAACGTTGGAATCAGTTCAATAAATGACATAAATTTAAAAAAAGTTACATGGATTTAAAAAAAAAAAAAAAAAAAGTGACAAACACTCAACAAACGACAAAATTCAAAAAAAAGAAAAAGTGACAAAACAAGTTGTAACGTTGGAATCAGTTCAATAAATGACATAAATTTAAAAAAAAATGACACTATCCATTACATTGGATACATCTTTAGTCTATAAACTGCTAACATCAAATATTGTTTACAATGATTAGCTGCAAAACATTTTCTCTAATCCATGTGGGAAAAAAGTTTGTTGGAATCCAAAATATATATCTGAGCAGACTACGTTATCCTCTTGTATTGCCTAGTTCTAGCATCCAATAAAATTTCTTAGCCTTGTTCTTGAACAATTGGACATTAACCACATCACTGGTATCAACAATAGCTGGCTTAGATCAACCTGTACACCATCGAAAACCACATATGGTGATCAATCAAGAACAAGCATGACTCGACATAAACTACTACCGTCTGCATAACTTGACATACACACATAAAGAGTAAGACATGTGTATAATTGAGTTGGCTATTTCTTTCTACACTTGGTATTAGAACCATTGGAACTTTTATGTCTGATTTGGTAATATATATGCAAATTAAAGCTCCATAAAAATTTAAAAATCAAATCACAGAGCTAAAATCTTGTGTTAAGCAGACATTTGAAAGGGAAAAAAAGAAAGGATAATTCTACTTGCACATACTCACGGATAGGGGTTTAAATGTGTCATGTGTGCTGCAGAATAAGTCACATGTGCTGACTTTTTGGAGGGAAACCAAGCCCAAATTACATCCTTGTTCGCCCAAGTTAGACACCCATTTCATCTTTGTCTGAAAAAATGATTTCCCCCAAAATTACACATAAGGCACCGACAACGTGGGGAACTCCGACAACGGTATTCCCTTCGGTTTTAGTACTTTCGGCAGCGTACATGAGCTTGCTTTTGTGGTCGATTGAAGGCAACGTACATAAGCTTTTGTGTTGTCAATTGAAGGTATTCGAAAGACATTTTTGCCGGTTTGCAAGAGCCAAAGGTCATTGTGGACGAGTGACGATCTTCAATTTTTGCAGATTTGAAGGTAGCATACATGTTTTCGATTTTTGCAGATTTGAAGTTTATGTTTGTGACGTGTAAAAATCGTCAATCCATGGAAGTTTCAGTTGAAATCCGAAGTTTATTTCTTCTATAATAAGGTTGCTTTTAAAATTAATTAATTACTTCAAGTTTTCAAAAGCTAGCCAAACCAAAGGGTGAATGGTTGCTGAAAAATTGTCCGTTAGTGATACGTCCCAATTACCAGTCCTCAATAGCAAAGCTGAAAATGTTGAGGCTTTCAGCTTGTCATTTTAGCCTCCTAAAGCAATCCCCTTTATTTCTTTTTTTCTTCCGAAGTTAAAATGTAGTGCGTAATATTATTTTACTGAACTTCATGATGAAGTTCTACTAAAATCCTTTTTGAATTAATGTATTGATGTTCTAATAAGAAAGAAGTTGCTGCTTCTATGGAATAAATGCCTAATTTTGTTGAAGTTCTACTAAAATCCTATGTACTGATATATTAAAATCCTTTTTGAATTAATGCCTAATTTCTGTGTATTTCATTGCAATGGAATTCGAAAATATTGTTTAACAATGATACTATCTGAACTGAGAGTTGTTGTATATGTTGACTAAACATGACGATTGCTTTTTTCGCAGCATAATAAAGTATGGATTTGGACGTCCAAGACAAGGATGCCAATGTTGTAGTGCAATCTGGAAATGAGAAGTTAACGGAGTCCGTGAACGTAGTGGAAGGTGTAACAGCAGGGGGAGATGTTATAATTGCGCCTGAAGTGGGTATGTTGTTTAAAAGTAAAGTAGATACGTATGATTTCTACAAGAAATATACTTGTGCCGTGGGTTTTCCAATCAAGAAAATAAATTCAAAGAAATTGTATGATGAGATTTTGAGATATTTGACATTGACTTGTAGTCGTGAAGGCAGAATAATCAGTTATAGCAGTGGTTCTTTGAAGCCACGTCCAACAGTAAAGATGGGTTGTAAGGCCAGAATATTTGCATCTTCTGCTACTTTTGGGAATTGGAGAATTAACGTTGTAAACCTCGACCATAATCATGACATAAGTCCTTCTAAATCTAGATTTGATCGATGTAACAGACAATTGAGCACACATGTGAAACAAAAACTTCAAGTGAATGATTTGATAGGAATCTAATTGCGTAAAAGTTACAACGCTGTAGTTGTCGAAACAGGTGGATATGAGAATATGACATGTATTGAAAAGGATTGTTGTAACTACATAGAGCGAGTAAGGCGCTTAAGACTTGGAGAAGGAGATGCTGCAGCAATACAAACATATTTTTCGAAAATGCAAGCACAATGCCCATGATTTTATTTCAGTATGGATTTGGACGACGAATCGCGTCTGAAAAATATATTTTGGGCAGATAATCGGTGTAGGCCGGCTTACAAGGAGTTTGGTGATGTCGTTATATTCGATATCACTTATCTGACTAATAAGTACGACATGTTGTTCGCCCCCCTTTTGTCGGAGTAAATCATCACAGACAATCAGCACTACTTGGATGTGGTTTGGTATCGAATGAAAACAGATACTTTTATATGGTTATTTAAGACATGACTTCAATGCATGCATGACCAAGCTCCACATGGTATAATTACTGATCAAGATAGGACAATACAAAATGCAATTCAAATTATTTTCCCACATAAAAAGTATAGATGGTATTGTGGCACATTTTAAAGAAGTTGCCAAATAAGGGTTCGATATTCGGGGCCATACATGGTCTGGTATATGATTCGCAATCCAATGAAGAATTCGAAGACGGTTGGAGAGCAATAATTGAGGAGTATGACTTGCATGATAATGATTGGTTATCTAGATTGTACGAGAACAGGGAATGTTGGGTTCCTTACTTCTTGAAAACCACTTTCTGGGCGGGTATGTCAACTATACAACGAAGTGAGAGTATGAATGGATTTTTTGATGTCTATGTGCATTCGAAAATCTCGTTGAAGTAGTTCGTTGAACAGTTCGAACGTGCTCGTAGGAGTAAGGTTGAGAAGGAATTTCAAGCTGATTTTAAGTCATTTTCGCAGCTGGTACCCTGTGAAACACAATTTGAAATGGAGCAACAATATCAATCAGTTTACACAATTTCAAAATTTCGTGAAATTCAAGCAGAGTTCACAAGAAAGGTGTATTGTGATATCCTGTCCACTTCGGAAGGATGTTCCAATATGACATATGAAGTACAAGAGACAATTATGTGTGAGGGCCATTGGAGGAAAAAGATGTATATCGTGGCATACGAGAGAGATAAATGTGAAATTATTTGCACATGTCACTTGTTTGAGTTTCGGGGGATACTTTGCAGACATACGATCACAGTACTGGCTTGGAATGACGTCACACATATTCCAGACAAGTACATACCGTGGAGATGGAGGAGAGATGTTTGTAGAGCGCACACGAAGGTTGCAGTAAACTACGATGGGTTAGTCAGTACTCCTACACAATTGAGATATGAAGAGATGTCTAACGAGTTTGTGCAACTCGTAAACCTTACTGCAGATGATGAAATACGTTCACGTGCGATAGTGGAATGGATAAAATGCTAATGCAAAGAGCTTACGAGAACAAAATTGAGTATTGGAAGTAATTTCGTGGCGCAAAACACTATTCAGGTCCCAAATCAATGTACTAATGTATCAAATAGTACAAGCCTTAGTGTATTAGATCCAAAGTTGAGTCGAAGAAAGGGGGCTCCAGAGAAACTTAGACAAAAAGCCCATTGGAGACTGCATTAAAGAAAGCAAAGGTATGTTCGCTTCTTTGATTCTAGGCTAATCATTTTTTTCGAAATAAAATTAAGAGTAACTTTGACCGACAACGAGCAACACTAGTATGGTCGATGGCAGATTCAATGTCCAGCCACATTAAGCAGAATAGTGTTTCATGCCGACACCAATTCCATACTTGTCGAACTGTATGCTGTCGCCGTTCTCCCTTTCATAATGTCCCATCAACACACTGTTCTCTGTCTCACAACAATTACCTTCTGCAAATTTGATCCTTCCATTGTCTGCAAACATTGTGTACAATTCGCAAGGTATAAAGTTATGCGTTCTATATGAATTGGAAATTCATTTTCTCACGATTGCTTCATTTAACATGGACAATGTATTTTAATGTAGGTCATTGTATGCTGTTTCACGATCCAATTTACTAGACGTAGGTGGCAAGGGCTTGTGAGAAAGATGCTGATAAAAATATGTTGAACTTATTTTGCTTGGCCATTATGTCTCTTTCTTGTTCAACGAAACTTAATTATGTTGTATGACATTCCATGAGTGTCTCAATCATTGTATGTTTTGCATGAAATTATTCTGTTAGTTCTAGCTATAATATAAATTTCTCTTGAGCAAGCAATCATCAAGCCTCGGTACGTTGATATCATTCCAAAAGCCGTCGAAGGCAATGTTGGCCAAGTGCTAGAGCAAAAAGTGGAAATTGAAAATCACGGCTATTTTTTGGTTGATCTGGACAAAAGAAGCTCTAGGATCTTTGAATGAAAGGTACAATAAGTTTTTGAGTTAAGAGATAGATCTTTATATTGGGCGTCTTTATGGACTTCTACAAATATGGATTTCAATGGCATGCCTTTCTTTTTAGTATATATATGTATATATTAAAAATTTGGATGTTTTAGCAGATTCCTTTATCCTCTAGAAATTTGAAATTACAATTCTATAATAAATAGAATCACATTTCTTATAATTAAACAAGTTAAAGGCAATTGGTTTGGTTACTGCTTCTTCGTGTATTAATTATTTTTATTGAATTGTTGGCGTGCATTTTTTATTCTATTGCTGCTTGGTTAATTGGAAGCTAGAGCCAAACATTATTTTTTTGAATGGTTGACGTGCATTTTTTTGTCTTATCTAAAAGATTAGAATTAATATGGCATGGATGTTAATTCTAGTGTTTGATTCTGCTGCTGCAGTAAAAATAAATTGGAAAGTTCTTTCCCCATCCAACTTATTGATAAAATTTTTCCATTCAAGGCTGGAACTTGCACTTGCATTCTAAAAAAGCATTAGAATCATAACAATATAACTTATCACAAAATCAAAAATTTCCAAAGAGAACAACACAAATGATTGATTTGGAGTATCACAGTTGACAGATATAGAACGAGAACTACTAAAATATCAAAATGAAAAGCCAGCATTTTAAACCCAAAAAGCATGAGCCAAGCTACAATATCAAAATGCGGTGACAATGTTCATACAGGAAATAGCAATACAACGTGTTCTTGCGCCATACTGGTCATATATGTACAAATCCACGTCATTTTACTCTTTCCAGCACTATCTAGAAATTACACCGGCCGTTTTCCTTTGACATTCACTTCTACGCTAACTTTCTCCACACAGAGCCTCATATCCACCGAAATCTGGAGGTCTTCTTTGTCGCTTATTCAAACTTGAGATTGGAAAGTACGGGACATTTCTTCAACTATTTCATTTTTCACATGGTTAACCAAGTTTGCACTACTATATCCGGATGGACCACTTGATTCTTCTTTGACAACCCACTCCCAAAATTCGCAGTTGTTACTACAGCAAAGGAATAATTTTCCTTAGTTCTCATTCTCCTTCTCCACCACAAAACATTTCTCAAAGCCATGTTGACATCGTGTGCACCGACGTTTCTTTTTACATTCGACAAAGAAGTGATCTTTAGCTCTACAACTATGACATATTCTAGAGTTCCTTCCAAGCATTCTGAAATGGGAATCAACACAACATGGTCACAAAAATGATTGCCACAAGTTCCAGGGTAATACTCATTACGAAGAAAACTGGTGACTTAACCATAGGATCTACAATGAGGTGCCATTTGTAGGAGATTGCCAAGTAAAATGATAACAAATCATTAATTTATCAATGAGATACCATCTCAACTGAATCTATAATGACGTAACATTTCATACATCATTAATTTATCAATACCCTTGATGAATTATAATTTCAAATACACAAAAAATTAATTGATTTCAAAAGAATTTGTGAATAGCAATTTTCATGATTCAATGGGGAATGATACGTTCCAATCAGTGGAACCACTGAGTTTTAAACCACCGTTTTTCAGCATATTAATGAACTAAACAAACACCCAGAGAACTCACTAGATCATTGAATTACAGAACCAAAATAATTTTACTTTAACATTATCTTCAAAACCAAGAATGAAATTGAATACGAAAAGGCAAAATAAATGTACCGGGGAACGGAATTAGCTCTATTTTAGGGAGAGAATGATGCAATAGAAAATTATAACCTGCTTGTTGGTCTAGTGGTTTGCCGACGACGAAAGATTGGACTCCGTGAGACAACGAAACTTTTGATGAAGGTACGACGCGATGGTGATTGGGCAGACGGTGAGGGGTTTGAAGGAAATCGGATCCCATGGGTCAAGAGACGGTGGAACTCTCCAGCAACGTCGAGCGCTTGGAATTTTAGCCGGAGATAGATAGATTTGCTTAGGGTTTCGAATCTGGGGGCATGGATTCGGGTTCTGTTTCTCGTCGTGGATAGAGAGAGAATTGTCTTCTAGCTTTTGATTTTTCTGGCCCATTTTGTTTTGTTTATTGAAAGTATTTTTTGCTCTTTTTTCTTTTTTTTTTTAGTCAAAAATGCCTTCTTCTTCTTCTATTTTTTTTTTTGGTCAAAAAACCCAATTATTTTAAACCCCTGTCCATGAGTCGATCCGTGAGCGTGTGCGAGTAGCACAATTGAAAAAGAAAACCTATATACCCTGAAACGAATATTTTGAAAAGGAAAACCTATATACCTTGAAACAATAAATTGTTTTAATGAAACACCAAAATGTATACATAAAATACTAAAAACATCCGTTATTGAACCAAACTCCTCAACGTTCATGAAACCTCCATTAAAAGAAATGACACATCTAGTTGACAACGAAGAAATTAAAAGCACCTTGCACTTGTGGGAACTTCTTGTGTCAGCATCTTTCACAGTATGAAGAAATATCCTTTCTCATTTGTGGTAGCTTTCTTTATCAAATGGCACTTGGCGTTGTTGCATTGAAGCTTCATTGTCCTCCTCGTGCAACCATACGAAGTGTGAAGATGATCGGAGTCATGGCATGGTTGAGAATTTTTTTTGTTATAATGGATTGGGAGTCTTCTAAATTTGGAAATCGGGAGTATTGGTTTGGGAAGAGGTTTTGGAGGGTTTGAAAAGTATAATCTTTTTTTATTTTTAGGATTATTTAAACGTATTTTTACCTTTTTAATTAGATCCCAGGGTTTTTGTATAGATAGGTCTTTATTTTCATTGTATTGGAACTTTAACATTTGAGAGATTAATACAAAAGGCTGTTTTGCTTCCAATTTCTTGTTTTTTAAAGAAAAAATCGAACTTATCAAGATTTGTTAATCTTGTGGCGTTTAATACAAATCCGGGTGAGATTTAAAAATTGTGTAATTAAGAGGTCGTTAAATTCACATATTAACGGTTGTTTAATTCATTATTGGTGAATTAAATCCAAAATCGATGATTCTTGGCTTTATTGGAATCCGTGTCAATCTAGTTGTGGGTTCGTTAGTGGTCGTGCTAACCGAGTTCACATCAAATTTATTTGGACTTATTCGCACTTTTTAAAAAAGTTTAAGTGCATGATTGCAATTTTTGTTTATTTTTTATTTTATTTTTTCTGTTTTATTTGAATAAGAGTGTATATTTGTCATTTTACATGACAAATTGGATGAAAATGATTATTTTCCACAATAAAATGTGAAGGTAGGGGTGGAAATATCAAAAAATGAAATGTATTGATGTTTTGCATAATAACATTGAAAAGCAAGGACGTTTTGTGTTAATTATCATTTTTTCATTGTCCATCTTCCTTATATGAGATTTTTGTGTTTTCAAAAATAATTTTCACGCTTATGTAGTCAATCTTCTTTCTGCTAGATCGTCTCCTAAACATTAGTAATGAATAGATCTAACTAAAAATTAAATAAATACTACAATATGCTATCTTTTTTTCTTCCATACAATGATTAGTGCAATGCATTTTATTCATATTTTGACAAGTAATTGGAATCAAACCTCTAATATATAGTTACTTCACCTCTTTGCTAAAAGCACTCCACATAAATACTCAACAAGCACAAAATCAAAATCAAAGGGTCTGCTTGACGTGATTTTTGAAAAGTCAAAAGGAGTTTTTGAGATCTAAAAACGATTTTTTGAATCCGCTTGGGTAATAAAAGAGCTTTTAGAGTAATCTGATTTAATGTAACTTTCTTTAACAATACTTTTGAATTAGAAAGTTCTTTTAAAATTTAGTTTTCTGACAATAATTAATGTAATTTCTTCTAAAAACTCTTTTACAAAAAGCAAAAATCAAAACTATGCTAAACTCGCCCTAAATAGTTCTAAACACTAAATCAACCATCACCAAACGTTTATATCCCACCATTACGAAACCTTGCTTGGTGAAGAAACTCCCATAAGCACGACTCATGAAAAACTTGTTGCATTGAAAATATCTCCTACAAGCATGTCTTTCTTCATCCATGTCGGAATTCACCGCAATTGATTTTGTTACTTCTTTACTTCTCTTCGTTCCATGTCTGTGAAATAAAAAAAAATGTAAAACAGTTTATATATAGAAATAAAAACAAAAGAAAAAAAAATCAACTAAAGCTATAATTAACAAAAAAAAAAAAACTAATTAAGCAACTTAATTCCGCAGCAACGATGCCAAAAGTTTGTCCTTGATTTTATATTATTAATATATAGCAAGTGTATGGTATCATAAATAATTAGTAAAGTGGACTTAAGTTTAAATATCGAGCCCACGAGAAATAAGTATTTAGTCTAGTTTTCAACTAACATGACTATAAATGAGTGTAAACACACAATAGAGATGAGATAGATGATATTAACGATCTAAGCCTAATTTAATTATCTAACTAAAAGGTAGGAAATGTTTATGAACTCAAGCAATTGAACGAAAACTAGGATCCTGCATTCTCCTACAATCATCAATCTTAATATCAATTCAAGACTTTGACAACGTTTATTTAAACTTGAAGATCATTGCTGCTAATTTATCTAATAATCCCTCTCTAATAGTATCATATCTACCCTCACTTGAGATCCAATAATATCCATATCTCATATACGAACATATGAGATGCATTAAATAACGATAACATTAATTGGATTATTCAAAGTACAGACAATTACTTCTAACGTCTATAGGATCTCACAATGATTTCCACTTGTCCTAAGTTCATATTCCTTCGCTCGAATATCAATAGAAATCATACACTAATTCAATTAGTGGTCAATTAATTTAAAATCATTAAACTCCTGGCAAGTATTCAAACTAAACAGATATTTAAGCATCAAAATTCAGAATTAATATAAAAACATCTAGAATACCATCTATAAAACTAGTTCAACATCGAATGATTACAATAGCACCAATTAGATAGATACAACATCACTCAAATACTAAATTATTGAGAAGAAAGACGAAAACAATTTTGAATCTTGAATTTTTCAATGGTTCTTGAATTATCTCGTTGGATGTATTCTTCTTCAAGTAATAATGTATGAAAATATATGAATTTGGTTTTTTGTAACGAAAGCTTATTCTCTTCACAAAGAATATGAAATTTGTATTATATAACCAACCACAATTGCACAGGCCATGAGAAGAAATTGCATGAGTTGGCAGATTTGCATTTGGTCCCCATATTCATTCTTTTTGTTCATCTCCAGCCTCTTTCTAATTGGGTCCTTCATCTTTAACTTATTATAAATTGATCATCCACATTTCTCAATCGTCCATAATTGATCTGATACAAGTTTTGAAAGTTTGCAATTAAGTCTCCAAACTTTTCAAATGAAGAATTTAACTTCCAAAACTCGTGAATCACATCCGATTGCTACATTAGTGCCTCCAATTGCATCCAAATGCATTCAAGATGAATTAACATATTTAAACCTAAAATAGGTTGCTATCCACTCAGTTAACAATAAATAGTCAAGTACCGTGTATTTTGGTAGTGGTATTGCCATTTACAATGGTTGCCCTCCCTTCTTCCTCATGTATTATACAAATCCAAATGAAATAAAGAATTCCTTTCATTTTATTGTTTGATCAATTTGGGTTTCTTTCTTTCATTTTTTCCCCATCATCAATGCACTGCAATTATATACTCAAGAAACTAAAAAAGACGATGAGGCTTTAGAGAGAGACCGTTTTATAGTGTTGAAGAGAAAAAGAGTGTACGGCTATACGTTATTATTTAACTACAATGGAATTTGAAGGGTCAATAAGTGCAATTCGTCAATATTAAAAAAATGAATGATATATTCGGAATTATGAAATATTAGTTAGGACATTTTCGCCAAAAAATATTTCTCCTGCATCTGGACTTCTATATATGGTTTTGATTATTTTCTCCATGTGATTGAAGCATATTTTTCTTCTAGTATTCGTAGTCATGCTCAAGTTTGTTGGGTGAATTTGTTAATCTATCAAGGCAAAGATTATATGTAATATTAAGTGGAAATTACAAATTTTTTCATGTGAATTATTTTTGTTGACCTCGCAAATTGGACCCTCCACGTGGCCAATCGATAGCTACTCCACGTATTCTTTCCTGCACACAGTCAACGCACGGTCAGATGCACCGATCAGAACCAACGGGGGTGGTGGCGATCGCATACACTCCGACGGTCAAGTTAGCCTCAGGTGGTAGGAACAATACCCAGGTTGTGCTAAATAAAGAGGAAAATATATATTTGCTTGTTGTGGAAAGCTATGTTGTAAGAGTTTCATTACCTTTGCCTCTTGCCAAACCTTGGGTATTTATAGGTAAGGAGATCCGTTAGATGCGGGACATGTGTATGCATACGACGGTGTGAGGCGTCTGCTCATAGGCATCAATCAGCCGCGTCTATAGAGTGGGCGGATAATTACTTCTCCCGAATTGAGTTGACATAAAGTTGATACGTCACATCAACTAGACTCATGTAGACGTCAAATCAATTGAATCTTGGGGACAGAAAGGATCTTAACATAGATCTCTTTCTGAAATTGGCGACGGATCCTCTAGCAGAGAAACTTCGGTTTGAACAGCACTCCGGCTTCAGGGGCGAGTGCACCTCGGTTAGTTCGGTAGATTGTCTGTGTCTTGCGGTGTGTTAGCAGATGGTGGCTCCACTTCGGAACCACTTCGGATGGATGTCACACGCCTCGTACGACGTGGTTGTGGAATTTTCGAAGTGTTTCAGATGGGGGCGTAACAGTGGTTCCCCCAAGTTCAGTTATGAATATTTATATCATGAGTGGACTTGTTTTCCCGATCGGGTATGTCCGCCTTGGGATAGGGATCGCGATTTGTGAGGGCTTATGGGTCATTTTTCTGTGTTCACCGAAGCGTTGACCACAGGCAGACGCACTAAAGATTTATTACTGAGTAAGGGAAAAACTTATCCGAGGCCGATGTGCTACCAACTGGACGACGCGCTGGGAGAAGGCTAAAGCTTTGTAAAGCTTAGGAGGGAACGCAGCTTCCGAGGCGATGACCCACAGGTGGGGATCTGCATCAGATGCGTCTAAGCTTTGTAAAACTGTATGAAGAGCTCATCTGCCACCGGTGCGTGGACCCATAGGGGATGACGAGTTGGGAGATGACTAAAGCTTTGTAAAGCTTAAAAGGAAATGCAGCTTCTGAGGCGATGACCCACAGGGGGGCTCTCATCGAACGCGTCTAAACTTTGTAAAGCTGTGTGAAGAGCTAATCTGCCATCGGTGTGTTGACCCACAGGGGATAACGCGTTGGAAGATGGCTAAAGCTTTGTAAAGCTTAGGAGGGAACGCAGCTTCCGAGATAATGACCCACAGGGGGGCTCCGCATCGGATGCATCTAAGCTTTGTAAAGCTGTGTGAAGAGCTCATCTGCCACCGGTGCATTGACCCACAGGGGACGATGTGTTAGGAGATGGCTAAAGCTTTGTAAAGCTTAGGAAGGAACGCAGCTTCCGAGGCGATGACCCACAGGGGAGCTCCGCATCAGATACGTCTAAGCTTTGTAAAGCTGTGTGAAGAGCTCATCTGCCACCGGTGTGTTGATCCACAGGAGACGATGCGTTGGGAGATGGCTAAAGCTCTGTAAAGTTTAGGAGGGAACGCAGCTTCCGAGCCGATGACCCATAGAGGGGATCCGCATCAGATGCGTCTTAACTTTGTAAAGTTGTGTGAAGAGCTCATCTGCCACCGGTGCGTGGATCACAGGGGACGACGTGTTGGGAGATGGCTAAAGCTTTGTAAAGCTTAGGAGGGAACGCAGCTTCCAAGCCAATGACTCACAGGGGGACTCCGCATCAGATGCGTCTAAGCTTCCTTTTCAGGGTATGCTTGATTGTTTTGTTTACTGCCTTAACTTACCCATTTGCTTGTGGGTGATTAGGCGTTGAGAAATCCTTCTTTATGCCCAGTTCGTCACATAAGTTTCGCATTTTCTTATTATCGAACTGTCTTCCGTTGTCAGATACTAAGGAATGGGAAATGCCAAACCTGCAAACGATGTTCTTCCAGATGAATTTTGTAGTATTCACCTCGGTGATTTTGGTAAGAGGTTTAGCTTCGACCCACTTAGTGAAATAGTCGATGGCAACAAGGGCAAAAGTCGTATTTCTTCTTCCTTTTGGGAGTGGACTAATGAAGTCGATGCCCTATTTGGCGAACGGCTAAGGGCTGGTCACTACGGAAAGGCTCTAAGAAGGCTGCCTTTGAATATTAGAGAAGCGTTGGCACTTGTCACATTTCTTGACAAATTGGCAAGCATCCCTTTTTAGGGTCAGCCAAAAGTAGCCTTGCCGAAGCATTTTATGTGCCAGAGACGTTCCTCCGGAGTGATTTTCGCAAATTTCGTCATGAATTTCCCTGAGTATATACATAGCTTCTTTGCCTCCTACACATCGGAGAAGTGGCGAGGCGAAGCCTCTTTTGTAGAAGACATCTTCTTGTAGGATGAAGTGTGCAGCCCTCCTTTTTAACTTCCTTACCTCGCTTCTGGAAGTCGATAGTAACTGGTCCTTAAGGTAGGCGATGATGGGCTGTATCCATACCGGGGTGACTTCTATCCATAGCACTTCTTCACCTCCGGAAATGGAGGGCTTCGATAAGTGCTCAACGGGTACAATCTTTAGTAGCTCTAAATCCTTGCTGCTGACCAGTTTAGATAGGGCGTCTGCATGAGTATTCTCTAGGCGTGGGATTTGAACCTTTCAAAATGAGGAACTAGGTCCAGAACCAATTTCAAGTATACAACCATGCTACTATCTTTGGCTGTGAAGTTTCCATTGACCTCGCTCACTACAAGCTGAGAATCGCTACTTGCTAGGAGCCTTATGACCTGCATTTATCTTGCCAGTCTAAGGCCTGCTAGAAGGGCCTTATATTTTATGGCGTTGTTCGAGGCCTTGAAGTCGAACTTTACTGCGCAATTTAGCTTGTGGCCTTCGGGGCTTTCTAAGATGATCCTTGCCCCGGAGCCGACCTCTCTTGAGGATCCATTTACGAACAGTTTCTGTGTTGGGGGCTCGGCTGGTTCCATTGCCGCCTCCATTTCTGGGGTTTTGGCAAATTCTACCACAAAATTTGCAAGGGCCTGGCCTTTGATAGCATGTCGAGGTTGGAACAGTAAGTCGAACTCACTAAGCTCGATCACCCATTTTAGCAGGCGTCCTGATGCGTTCGTTCTTTACAGCACTTGCTTTAATGGGAAATTGGTGAGAACTTCAATTAAGTGGGCCTGGAAGTATGGCCTCAGTTTCCTTGAGGCTGTGACGAGAGCGAGTGCCAATTTCTCCATGTCTGGGTAGCGTGTTTCAGCTGGGAGGAGTGCTTTGCTGACATAGTGTACCGGTAACTGGTGTTCATTTTCTTCTCTGACTAGGACAGTGCTGACCTCCTCATTCGAAACAGCCAAGTAAAGTAGCAGTGGCTCTTCTGGTTGAGGTTTTGATAACAGGGATGCCTCTCCCAAGTGCTTCTTCAGCGCTTGGAAGGCTGTTTCGCGCTCAGAAGTCCACTGGAACTTCTTTCCTTGCTTCAGCACATTGAAGAAGGGTAAGCTCTTATCTGTAGCTCTGGAGATGAAGCGACTGAGTGCAGCTATCCGGTCATTGAGGCTTTGGACCTTCTTTGGTTTCTGAGGTGACGTCATTTCAAGCAAGGCCATTATCATCACTGGGTTCGCTTCGATTCCTCTTTGGTTTACAATGTATCCCAAGAATTGATCCGAAGCCACTCCAAAGGTCCATTTGAGGGGATTCAACTTCATTTTATATTTTCTAAATATTTGAAAGGTTTGGTTGAGGTGACTCACTTGTTCGTCAGCCTGAAGGCTTTTGACTAGCATGTCGTCCACGTAGACCTCTATGGTTTTGCCAATGAGTTCGGCAAACATCATGTTGACCAGTTTCTGATATGTAGCTCCAGCATTTTTCAATCCAAAGGGCATGACTTTGTAGCAGTACAGTCCCCTGTCCGTGATGAATGATGTAGCCTCCTCGTCGGGTTGGAACATGGGTATCTGGTTATACCCTGAGTATGCATCCATGAAGCTCAAGAGTTCATGTCCGGCGGTGGAATTCACAAGTTGGTCTATCCTTGGAAGTAAGAAGCTGTCTTTAGGGCATATTTACGTTTGTGAAGTCTACGCATACCCTCCACTTTCCGCTAGGCTTCTTCACCAGGACCGGGTTGGATATCCACTTCGGGTAGATGACTTCTCTGATGAAGCCGTTGAGGCTAAGTTTGTCTACTTCGTCTTTGAGTGCCTCGTATCGCTCCGGGTTGAGGGCACGCCTTTTCTGCCTATGTGGGGGTACAGGAGGAGTTGATGTTAAGATGATAGCAACTGATCCCGGGATCTATTCCCACCATGTCTTCATGCTTTCAAGAGAAGACATCCAAGTTCCTTTTCAGAAAATTTACCATTTCTTCTTTTGCTTCGGGAGACAGCGCCTTTCTTATTCGTAGGACCTGACGGGGGTCCTCTGGGTTGGCGAAGAAGGTTTCAAGTTCTTCCATTGGGGTTGCATTTGGCTCGGAGTGAATGATTCGGGGGTCTAATTCATCAAGAGGGTGCCCTTCTTCAGGGGCCTCTTCCATGTCGACATCTTCCTCCTGTTCGGAGGTATGCCCTTGTTTAGGGGCCTCGATCATTTCCACGTCTAAATTGGGTTCACTTGCAGCTTCAGTTATGATCACATTAACAGTTCGGGGCTCCGATTTTCGCAGAGAGTTTAAGTAACACACCCAAGAGCCCATCTCGTCGCCTCGTACCATGGCAATCCCATGTTCAGTTGGAAATTTCATACACAAGTAGTGGATGGAGGTGAGAGTCTAAAGATCTTTCAAAGCGGGTCTTCCCAATACTCCATCATAGGCTGATCTGTGGTCGACCACCAAGAATTCTAAGAAGTGTTGGGCTACTAGAGGAGCTGAACCCATCTCGACGGGCAGAGTTATCCGCCCTCGTAGGACGATGCTATCTCCAGTAAATTCGAACAGTGGATCGGTCATAGGGATCAACCCATGTTCAATTTGCATTTTATCCAAGGTGGAACCGAATAGAATATTCACTGAACTGCCATTGTCGACAAGCATACGTTTGAGCCCGTTTTGCCACTACGGCTCTCACAACTAATACGTCACAATGGGGGTGGTGAACTCCTTCTGCATCTTCTTGGGAGAAGGTGATTGGGGCCATCCTATTGGCCACTTGGGACTCGTTGACAATGCAGGTAAGCATTGGCGGGTCCTTTACTTCCTTTGTGTAATTCCTTTGGGCGTTCCTGGTGTTGCCACCGATGTGAGGTCCCCCAATGATTGTGTCGATCTCCCTGATGGTTTGGCCTCCTGAAAATGGGGCTGGATCTCTCTGCCTGGACCCTCACTTGTCTCTTGATCCTCTTCCCTAGGGTGATTGCTCTCTAGGCCTTCTTCCTTCCTTGTTCGGGGAGGTGGATCTACGAGGATATTCTTTCCTCCTGGAGGGATGTGGGTCACTTCGATTCGACCGTCGATTAGCGTCTCTGCATTCACTGGTGTCATACCTATAGAGTTGGTGAAAAATGCAAAACTTTGCCCCTTCCAAGGGCTTGTTTGACAACTTTTTCTTTTTATTATTATCAGTTTTTCCAGATGGCCCTACTTCACCAGGGAGATTCTCGTAGGCCAACACCAGGACTGCATTTAGCGTGGCAGAAGCCAGTGCCTGTCCGGAGGTGGGAGCTATTGTATGACCTGCTTGAGTCCATTGCTGAGTGACAAGGTGTGCTGCAGGTCCTCGACCTACCTGTCTCTGAGGTGGAGGGAGTCCCTGCGCTGCACGGTTTCTGTGATCAATCATCTCTTCACTGACGATCCCAACTCTCATCATTTCTACCAGCTCGTCATAAGTGATGGGATTTTTGCTGCGCACATCCTTCCAGAACAAAGTGTTATGTTGAGGCTGCCCTTCAAGGCTGAAAGGGCTTCTCTATCAGTGACCTGCTTGTAATACGTGATTTCGTCTGTGAATCTAGCGAGATAGCTTTTCAGCGTCTCTCCAGGGGCCTGCCTCATATCTTGCAGGCATTGCACCGGGGCCTCTCCTTCTCTGCGTGAGAGGTATTAGATCAAAAATGCCTTCTTCAGATCCGGCCAACTCCTAATGCTCAGGGGAAAAAGTTTGTTGTACCACACTTCAGCAGCTTCGCTTAAGGTTAAGTGGAAGCCTCTGCACTTCAAAGCAGGCGAGGCTCCCCTGAGGCTCATCTATGTCATATACTTGGTGAGGTGCTTCTCTGGATCCCCCTTTCTTTTATACTTGAGGATCTTAGGGGGCATAAAATTCGCAGGCTTTAGGAAACTTCGGATCTCCCTTGAGAAAGGGAGGTTATCATCATCATCATCATCAATTTCATAGGATCGACAATGCCCATCTAACCCTTCATCATCTTGAATGTTCTGGGGAGGGGGAGATGCTTCTCCTCGACTCCCCCAATTGACTAAGCCCCTTCTTTCCTTCCTATTTCTAGGAGGGGGAGGTGCTTGTTCTTGCTCATACTCTTGCCGAGCTGATCTTCGCACTGAGTGGACCCTATTACTAGGGTCTTGCCCTATTCAGTCGACGATGCTGACTGACCTTTGTGCTTTATATTCCTGATGAAAATTGTCCCTCAATTGTGGTTCTACTGGCTGGCTCCCTTGCACATAGGATGTGGCTTCAACACCCACTCCTCTTTCGAGGAGACGCTCTCTGTGCTGGCTCAAATGGCCTCGGGAATGGGATGTTGGGGCTTTCTGAACTGGATATGATTCCTGGGGCATTTGAGAGCTCTGGTGACCTCGGGCTTGCATGTGAAGGTCATGCATCACCATATTCTGGGCTGCGATGTCTCTCATGCCCGCAGCTATTTGAGTCATTCCTTCGGTGAGCATGACTGTTCTTTCACCTCGACGACGCCTGTGATGGGGTCTCTGGTGGGTAACATTGTTACGGAGCACCTCTTCTTCAGAGGCCTCTCTCATAGAATTCTCGTCTTCATGGCTGTAACTCATCTTATTTCCTTTTTCAAGGGTGATAAGAATCCGGATTATAACTCGACTTCGTTTTTTTTCAAGAACGTGCCCTTTTCAGGGTAAGTCACTGGTCTTCCGGTGGTTTCTTCAGTGAAGAATGTGGAACTTTAGATGGGAAGAGTATCCCATAGACGACGTCAATCTGTTGACCTCGAAAATTAGACCCTCCACGTGGCCAACCGATAGCTACTCCACGTATTCCTCCCTACGCATATTCAACGCATGGTCAGATGCACACGGCCAGAAACAACGGGGGTGGTGGCGACCGCATACACTCCGACAGTCAAGTTAGCCTTAGGTGGTCGGAACAATACCCAGGTTGTGCTAAATAAAGGGGAGGAGAATATATATTTGCTTGTTGTGGAAAGTTATGTTGTAAGAGTTTTATTACCTTTGACTCTTGCCAAACCTTTGGTATTTATAGGTGAGGAGATCCGTTGGATGTGGGACACGTGTATGCATCTGACGGTGTGAGGCGTCTGCGCATAGGCGTCAGTCGGCCGCGTCTATAGAGTGGGCGGGTAATTACTTCTCCCAAGTTGAGTTGACATAAAGTTTATACGTCACATCAACTAAACTCATGGAGACGTCAAATCAATTGAATCTTGGGGGCAGAAAGGATCTTGACATAGATCTCTTTCTAAAATTGATGACGGATCCTCTAGCAGAGAAATTTCGGCTTGAACGGCGCTCCGGCTTCAGGGGCGAGTGCGCCTCGGTCAGTTTGGTAGATTGTTCGTGTCTTGCGATGTGTTAGCAGATGGTGGCTCCACTTCGAAACCACTTCGGATGGATGTCGCACGTCTCGTATGACGTGGTTGTGGAATTTCTGAAGTGTTTCAGATGGGGGCGTAACAATTTCAATATAAAGAAAATATTAGTATGCATGAAATTCAAAATACAAGTTACATGTTCTTGTGAAGATTTAGAATTCATAAGAATTAAAGAAGGAATTTTATGAATTCCTGTATGATCGTGAATTTCTGTGAATTAAAGAACTTACTGTAAAATTTACTAATTCTTGTGATGATTGCAAACTAATTAAAATGCTTATTGTACATCTCGATCTATAAAAAATAAAAATAAAAAATAAAATGCTTATTGTACATAACTATTTACATAGCATTTGCTAATGATGACGTGTCAAGATGTAACTGAGGAAGTTATTTGATTAATGAGATTTTGATGTAATTAAATTCCGTCATATCATCTGTTGGTAAACCATTATATAAATTGTTTTGTAAATGTAGCACAACCTGTAAACTAAATACAAGTATTTTATGAATTTGAAGAGCTTAACTATGCTAGGGATGAATGTGGTGTGACTTCGACGGTTTGTGTCATATTTTCAACTCAAACAATTTCATGGGATTTGATCAAACCAAACCAAACCATTATTTGTGGTTTGGTTTGATTTTAATTCACGATTTATCTATCGACATTATAATAATATATTTAAAACAAGTAAACATATAAGAATAAATGAGAACTAATAAATATTAAATTACATTCATATTTTTCTAAAATTCGAAATACAAATAAAAAGACCCAAAAAAAAATAAAAAATAGCAACATAGCATCCAGCAACATGTCAATAGCTTTCTCCCATCAAATTTTTACAAGCAATAATGTAGCAGCACAATAAGCTAGGCCCTTTTTTGCATGAGTGATAATGTGCCCCAAACTATATTTGTTGCTTATAAGTCAAACATTGAATCATTGAACACGTTTTTATTCTTGGTTGCTTCGCTGTCTACACTATATCTAGAGCTAACTAAGATTAAGTGTCCGAATTAGGTTGTAACAATCTGTGAGACGACGAGATAGTAAAGAAAAGAAATAAAGCTCTACTTTATGCATAATTCTTCAACAGATTATAACTAGTGAAAGTCAACCGCAATATATAATCTTTCTTCTTCAACTTCCCCATATCCATCACCAAATGCATAAAGAAACAGTATATGCAAATAAAGGAACCAAAGAACCCCACCCTCACTAATAATGATTGATCAACAGAGCCCTCCACTCTTATTTTTTTGAATGCGGAACATGTGAAAATCAAATAAAGAAATTTAAATATAATAAAGTAATACTTCGAATAAAAGAAAATACATCCCTGCTTCTTCACTCAAGAAAATTACGAACCATTCAATGAATTCACTAATCAAAAGCCATCACTCTATTATGAGGATGTGATGGATTCTATGGTGGAGTAGGTACAGAACAAGCAAAGTATCCCCAAGAGTATTCCTTTGCCATCCTCTTGTTACTCCACTGATTTTGATTCTGTCCTAAATCCAGTCCAAATTTGAGAAAATTGTAAATCACTAAATTATTTTTTCCCTTGAAAATTGTAAAATTTATGATTTAATGAAAATAGTTTTTTTAATTAAAAAGTAAAAAAACGTTTCAATTCAATTTTGTACCTAATAAACGTAGTTTCTACACTTATTTGGGATCTTAAATGATGATATTTTGTTATTCTTTGAATAGATTAGCATCTAATTTGTTATTTATTACTTTTACTAGGAAAAATTCACGTTTCAAAGAAAAATTGGAAGAAAGAACCGAAAATATCTAAAATGAAGTAAATCCAAAGTTCGGAAACTAAAAATGCAAATACTCAAAAGTTGTTCCAGAACTCCCGATGAAGATTTGAGAGTGCCTAGGGTCAATTAGATGAGTAAAGAAGTTAAAGGGATGAATTATAGTCAAATTATCATCATACATCAGTTTTCAACCGAAAAAGTTATGCTTTGAATTTTTAGTCTCATATTGAGACCCAATTTTGTCATAGCAAAATTTTGAATTGGAAAAATGATATCTCAAGAAGAATCGTAGCCCTTCGAGTGAGATTTTCAACACACTTTGAATCAGCTCAATTAGATAGCGAGAGAGAATGTTATGATAAAAATACTGAAAAGTGTTCGGCTGTTGGAACTTAGTCAAGGCACGCACCCTTGCTTGTAGGAAAGGCGCACATCCCCAACCAAAAAAGAGGCGACTGAAGCACCCCAAGGCTCCCAGGCGCACGTGCTAGATTACACTAGACACGCACCTCAATGTTAAACGTGGAAAAATTCAGGTTTCCTTATTCTATTTTGGTAAGAAATCTCCTTAGCATCATATAAATAGGAGAACACGCACAGAACGTAAAAAAAAACTCCATTGACCTAATTTTTCATCATATTTTACATATCTTGGAGTTGAAGAACGAGGCCAGATTATCAACATCAAGAGAATTGTACAAGATTCTTGAAGATTATCCATCCAAAATCAAGATTTCATTTAAGAAAGTGAATTTTTCTACCTTCTTTCATATTTCTTTGATCCGGGTGATGACTTTTCATTATTTCTTGTATAGTTTAATAAATAGATGGTTAGCTAAATTTTTCTTTGTATTGGATGAACGATGAACCCTATTGTTTGTTTATTTTAATTTAAGACAATTAATTTAATATTTCATGATTTTTCTTGATTGGTTTTGCATTCTTATTGAATTATTTGATTGCTTGATCAAGAATCAGATAGAAAGTTACTTATTATAGTGTAGGAACACTGACAATAAATCTAGAATGTGGTAAATCGACACATGGACAATAGGTATTAGGAATAATATCTATGACATATATAATCATGTGTAATAAATCCCATGAATCAATGCATGTTTTTCATATGAATTCGTACTAGGAATATGATCATGTCGTGTTGAACATATGTTTAATACATTTTGGAAAAGAATATTGAATAAAAGTGAATTATCGATTATTTTGAATGCATGAATTTACTAAATTATAAATTAAGAGTTGAATTAAATAGCAATACGGGTATTCACGATTCCAATACAAGCATTCACATATTAAATAAATAGTTTATTTTGTTTTGTTAGTTTAGGACTAGTCTAGAGAATATATAGTGATGGCAAGTTGCCCCGCCCTGATGGATTGATGGGGGCAGGGCGGGGGTGCTGCCCCGTCTCGGGTCACCGATATATATGTGTGTGTGTGTGTGTGTGTGTGTGTATTACGTAATTTACATTACAACCGGTTGCCCAATTTCCCAATCCCCATTTGCCCTAATCTTTTCTTTTCCAATTTCCTCCTCATTCGACCCATTCACAAGACGCCATTGCCAACCAAACCACCAAGTAGATCTGTCGTCGCCATCACCGATCAGTGCACCACCAGACAGAGCCGGACCTGATGGGAGGCCCAAGAGGCCTCCGCCTCAGGCCCAAAATTTTAGGGGGCCCATTTTTTACTCTTTACCTTTTTTTTAACCCACTATGCCCATGTGTTCAAAAGAAATGAATAAATACTTTAATGAAAAGAGAAGGAAGGAATATCAAAAAATTTATTCGTTGTTTTATTGTTGATTTAAGTTAACAAATTTAATTCCGTAAATTTCTAATTTTTTATTTTACTTTTTTTAAAAAGGGATTGTTTGTAACGACTTAGGGCTTAGGGCTCAAATTCCGAAGTTCACCTCAGGCCCCGCGAAGCACAGGTACGGCCCTGCCACCAGACGTCATTCATTGCACCGCCACTGTTTGCAAATTTCCACATCTTCAACACGAGATACGCACCACCATGCCTCACCATTCGTGGAACCTTATGCAATTACCATCGCTGTTTTGATCCAGTCCTTGGGCACCTACTGCTGCTTTCTGTTTTTTTTCAATTGCAATACCAATTGTATCCTTCTGCCGCTGTCTGCAATACTCCAGACTCCGTGTTTCCTTCTGCCTTACTCTCTTGCTAGAAATCTGAATAAAAGCCCCCTTCCAGCAGCTAGATTGAGACCACCTGTTACCTTCATCACGACCAATACGCTACTAGTAGCACCGCCACTGGCGTCATCTCTCTGGTTAGCTCTCTTGTGCCTGTAAGGATTTAATTTTGCTTTTCGATAACAATACACTTCTTTATGTATGTTATTATGTTAGTTATTTATTTTTTGTAATCTATGTTAAAGTTTAAAGTATGAGTTAATGCTTCCGTGTGACATTTTTCGATGGGCACATCATTTATATATAATTATATATATCCTACCTTGGAAGTTTAGTTTAGGCATTGTCGTTGCATTGTTGTGAAAAAAAATTTCGGCTCGACTCGAGTAAGCGCTTACAATTTCACTCGAGAGTTCTATATTTCTGCATTGGGACTTGGTCGCGATGAATTAGAAAGCAAAGCCGAAGCTTGTTGACACCGTTCACGGTTCGGGTTTCAAGGCAATCTGAAATGCAAATGATGTAAGCAAGATTCATCAACTTTTGTTAATAAACCAAGCTGATGGAATTCTGAAATCTGTCCTCTCAACGCATTGTTTATAAGGGGTTATATGTGTTCTGTTACTGTAGAAACAAAATTGATTCTTCTAATGGAGTAATTTCTGAGAAACAATTATGGTGAGATTTGTTGTATTCTTGTAAAAAATTTGTATTAAGGTTTAGACAAGTGTTTCTGGTGTATGGAATTATGCTAAAAGTGAGGGGCCACATCTTATTCTGAACATTTTGACTTGAGCTTCATCTTTAATTTTTCCATTAGGAGTTTGAAATGAATTAGAGATGATTTTGGTTACTATAACTTCTAATAACACTCGGGAAAGATGAAAAATCATTCTTGTTTAGGAAAGACAGCAAATGAGATTATTTGTGAATCATGACATTATGCTCATTACTTTTTGTTTACATAATGACTTGGAAATAACATTTTTAACAATCGTTTGTTATTTGCACAGATGTCTGGCCCAAGTAGTGCTGGAAGTATTGGATTAGGACCAATACGTGAGGAAGATAGCACGACCAATGTACCGGAGAGCAATGTCCCGCAAGAAGATATAGTTGAACTGTTACCAAATACGGATGAAAGGACAATAAGCCTAAGTGATGAGGAGCGTGACATTGGAGAAATATCATTTGGAAAGAGGAAATTGACTTCAACTGTGTGGGAGCACTACAAAAGACAAAAAATTGGTGAGAAATGGAAGGCTATGTGCAATCATTGCAAGAAACAGTTAGAGGGTGAAACAAAAAATGGTACAAAGCATTTGTATGATCATTTGAAGAGATGTGTATTCCGTTATAAAGATAATACTCACCAAGCAACATTAAATTTCAAAATGATGCCACGAGTGGCAAGGTCACAATGGGTACTTACTCTTTTGATCCAGATAAGTGTAGATATAGTCTTTCGAAAATGGTGATTTTACATGAGTATCCTTTGTCTATGGTTGATCACATTAGATTTTGAGAGTTCTTGCATGACCTACAACCATTGTTTAAGGTTCCTTCTCGCAACACTTTGAAGAGCGACATTTTGAAAATCTATGAATACGAGAGAGCAAAAAATATGATTGCACTTGAGAAGATTGAGAGTAGAATTTCGATCACTACCGACATGTGGATCTCTTCTAATCAAAAGAGAGGATTCATGATTATCACTGCTCATTTCATAGATGATGCGTGGAAATTACAGAGTCGAATCATGAGGTATGGTAAAACATTACATTCACTTGTTCTCATAATTTACCAAAATTATATTCTTCTAGTTAATTTAATTTGTTCTTGAATGAACTTAGGTTCATATATGTGTCGTGCCCATACACTAGTGATGTGCTTTCAGAAACTCTATTAAGCAGCTTGATGGACTGGAATATAAAAGCGTAAGTTACTTACTTTGACGGTAGAGAATTGCACCACAAATGATGCAATGATCAGTATTGTGTTAAGTCAACTTTGTACTCGTTCTCTTGTACTGAATGGTGAATTTTTTCATATGAGGTGTTGTGCACATATATTAAATCTCATTGTGAAGGATGGGTTGGACATTATTAGTGGTAGTGTTGAGAAAATTCGTGATAGTGTTGCTTATTGGACGGCCACACCAAAGAGATCTGAAAAATTTGAGCTCTTCGCATGTCAATTGAAAATTGACTGTGAGAAAAAATTGGTGTTTGATTGTAAAATAATGTGGAATTCGACGTATTTGATGCTTAGTACTGCTTTGATTTATGAGGCTGTTTTTTCGCTTTTGAAACGGAGAGAGTCACGATATAAATGTTTTCCTAGTGATGGTGATTGGGATTTAGCAAAAGAAATATGTGAGAAGTTAAAAGGTTTTTTTTGAGGTTACTGAATTGTTTTCAGGAACAAAGTATCCAACTGCTAATCTCTTCTTTGCAAATGTTTGTGATATCAAACTGTCGTTGTATGAGTGGCTTGAATCTCCTTATGTGAAAGTTCAAATGATGGCAACCAATATGATGGAAAAGTCTAATAAGTATTGGAGCGATATTCATGGAGTTTTGGCTTTATAAGCAGTGTTGGATCCGAGATATAAGATGATGTTAGTTAAGCTTTATTACCCTCATATTTTTAATCACAATATTATAAGTGAGATTGACAAAATATATCAAGTTTGTAGCAAGTTGGTGCACGATTATCAGAAAAAGAATGATTCAAGTGGGTCTTTAGCTCAGTCTTCTACTTCTTCTTGTCAAACCAAGACGTCAAGTGCTAATAATAAATCAGATCGCATGGTGGATTTTTATAAATTTGTTTATAATGTTGAACCTCCTAGTAGTGTGAAAACCGAGCTTGATACTTTTTTGGATGAGCCTATATTACCTCGGTCGGATTATTTTGATACATTGACATGGTGGAAAGTGAATTCAATCAAATATCCGACTTTATCTCGAATTGCAAAAGATATTTTGGCCATCCCGGTATCTACTGTGGCATCCGAATCTGCTTTCAATACTAGTAGTAGATTTGTTAGTCCACACAGAAATAGACTTCACCCCAAAACTTTGGAGGCTTTAATGTGTGCTCAAGATTGGTTATGGGCCGATATTCATGGTACGATGTATAGAAACATTTGCTTTTTATATTGTTTCTTTTATGAATTTTCTTATTACTAATTATTTTATTTTGTTAATATCGAATTTTGCGCCGTTTGCACATTTTGGAAGTTGTTCCAAGATGAATGATGAGGATGTTGATGAGGAGGTAATTTTATTTATTACATAATTTTAATTTTAATCTTCGTTATTATGAATTTATGGTGATATTGAGTATAATATTTCTTTTATTTTTTAGGATCCATCTTTTACAATCTCTGAACCTGCCGATGAATGAAGTTATAAAGATGGAAAAACATCAAATTTATTTTTGGATAAAGAAGTGAAATTTAGTTACAATGTAATTGTATTTGTAATTGTTTATTTCCGGATATTGTTTATTTCGAGTACTTAATTTGGACATTAGCGTTTTTAAATTGTGAATTTGAGGGCGAGAAAAAAAACAGGGCAGTAAACGGGGTATGCCCCTGCCCCGTCCTGTCGGGCCCCACGCCACGCCCCGCCCCAAACCCACCCCATTGCCATCCCTAAGAACATATAAATCACAACTCTTTTGATTTTATATTACTTCGAACTGAACTAAATATTAGACTTTATTTCTCGTGGAAACGATACTCTTAACTCACAAATCTTATTACTTGTATAACGATCCAGTGCGTTTACAGGTTTTCACACGAACAGTACTATTTTTTTAAAATTGAAACCCAAATCAAATCATTTTGAAATGGTTTGAGGGAAAAATTGCGGGTCTACTTAGAGTCACACCAACGGGTTTGGTTTGATTTGCGGTTTCACGATTTTTTGTGCAACCCTAATTTATCCGTTAATTGTGAACTAAATGTGTTCGGTTCCATTCAGTTCGGTCCAATTCTATTCGGTTCCCAAGTTTTATATTATAATTAAATCATTTAATGTTACAAATTGACATTAATTCAACCACTGATATATTCAATTTTAGTAATTACAAAATAATGTAGTCCAATTTTATGTGTCTTTTAAGTCTCTCTTTGTTGAGTTCTTCAAAGATTTGACATTTAAAATCATAGGAAGAGAAAGATGGTGAGCTTAAAATAATTAAGAGAGACATTGTCGAGCTTTAATTCGATTTCTTCAGAACGATAGAAACGACACTACGGTAGAGTAATAGATTTGATAAAACTTAGATCAATTTGATTAAATTGGTTTTGAATTGAAAATTAGAAATATGAAAATCATATTTTTGGATTGCAACTAAATAACTAGTTAGCAAATTTATTTAGAAAAATAAAATAATTTGACTTATGTAAAATAAATTAATTAAAAAATTAGGAAGATTTGGTTCTTCGGTTCTTGATCTAGAATTGAGAACCGAATCAAACACGTTGTTTGTCGATTTAGATACCCGTTTGGGTATTTAACTTGAAAAGAACCACTCGATTCGGTTCGGTTCGAGAGTTTTGTCCAGCCTTAATTTAGTCTCTCAATTTTCTAAAATTGGAACTTGAACTTATTTATGGGATGATTGTGAATTAAATGTGTAAAAGACGAATTACAGGTTACGATTTGAGATTTGAAGTGTTAAAAATTTGTTTATATAGCTTTTCTTTGGTTTCAATTTTCTAAAATTTGTCTTTTTAACTCAATTCACACATTCTTTCAATAAAATAATTTTTTATATAGATTTATAACTTTTTATTTGCTATACACATTCTCCAAAAAATCATTTTTCACAAATTCTATTCTTAAAAAATATCTACCAAACAAGGTATAATATTAAAACCTGATTGTTGAAACACAAGTGAAATGTACGTCACAAATTATATTCAACGTGGACAAATTCTATGCTGCCAAACTTTTCTACACTAACACATACCTACTTTTTAAATAATCTTTTGAAAAGGAAGAAAAAAATCCACCAAACATAAAGGTGCTCTACTTTTACTTCACCTCATATTGATCTTGATATACTGATAGATTCTAGTCTACAAAGGATTTTAATCAAATTTCTATTATTGTCACCGGAGAATAAATGTAAATCTAAAAGGCCATATGCATAATAATGCAAGTATTTTCAAATAAGTAGGTTAGAGTATGGTTGCATATTTGAATATTTCCTCAAACAGAAATGCATCAATAAATTGTCCTCAAGCAACAATTTTCTCTCGATCTAGCTCTTTCATTGCCTTTGAGTTTCCTACTAGAAAAATGAAATGTGTAACATTGAAATTTGGTGAAGCCGTAGCTCTACTCTCATCGATGTGTATATTACCTGCACACTTGGCCAGTAGCTTTAGAGTGCACGTTACCGTAGCTCCGACAGGGAGTGTGATGGTCGCAGGTGCTCCAATGCTCAAGTCAGATAATCAAAGATATTGGTTATGAGAGACATGAAATGGACGGAGTAATAGATAGGTGTCAAGTTTTCGTTTTTTGTGTTTTGAGAGTTCAAATTAAAATTACTTTTGGAAGACACTAAGTATGAAAAAATATACCAAGATAAAAGAGTTGGGATGTGTCGTATGCTTGACAAGTGACCTCATACTAGATTAGCATGTCAAGCAAGATCTTGTCAACAATCTATCCATTGTACCAGCCTCCTAGCTAGGCTATGAAAGTATTTTGAAAAGTTATGACGAGCAGCACTCCGCATAAATGTCACATCAATCAGTTAAATATGCTCTGACTCCTCTAAGTCGAGACCATTTGAAGAGGCTTATCATGGAGGATGCCAACCACTTCGAAAATGTGTTGCAGCAGGAGGGTGACCATTGCTAAGGGACCTAAGAGTTCCCTCTAGAGCTAAGAAAAGAGAAATTTCGCGAAACGATCTCCGATAGAGATTCTCAATTAATACGACATCTATTCGAACGAGGCGTCCAAGGGTTTTGCTCAAACGCACAACAGCTTAAGAGGGTACAAGTGAAGAGACCGAATGAATCGAAGTACGGACCTTGTTTGTATAGCCTCTTTACTTCTTGTTTATCCGGTTGCTACATCTCGTAAGTCCAAACATAATAAAATGCGAATAAATAAAGGAAATTCTAAATATTTGGACAAAGATTTTTAACAAATTAAACCCACAATATTTTAATTTGCTTATTAGAAGAACTTTCATTTCGATACCAGATGCGTAAATAAGAACATAAATGTATTTCTATCCAACTAATTTATTGACACGTCAATGTCCTAAACCAGGCTTGAATTTTCGAATAAAGCTTTAAGACATTAGTATGTCCTTCCAAACATGAAAAATCGCTCAACAAAAACCAATAAGATTAACTTAAAGCTCGTTTGGCGTGATTTTTGAGAAGTCAAAATAATTTTTTAAGATTGAAAAATTTCTCTTGAATTCGTTTGGTTTATTTATAAAAGTACTTCCTATAATTAGATGAGTTAAAAAAAAAAAAAAAAAGAACGCTGACCAAATTCGAATATCTCTAAAAGTTCTTTTAAAATAGAAACTTATTTTACAAATTAGTTTCCTTTAAAGCATCTTACTCAAAAAAATTTTTTTACAAGAAGCAGGAGATCATGCCAAACGGATGTAATTAGGTACGAGTCACGTGTTTATGTCGCATGATAATTCCTCGTCATACCTGAAGTCGCGTGCGATGGATATATGAATGAAAAACGGAATTATCATTAATGTTATGGATAGAAAATATGGCAATAATTAAATATCATTATATTTTGGGATAATTGCAATAGAAGTTACAAATCTTTGAAATATTAACAAACTTTCCCAAAACATTTGATTTGTTGCAACCGTCACCCCAACCTTTCCAAACGTTGCATTTTAGGCCATTTTGGACGATTTTCATCCAAAATTTCGTTAGTTGACCAAAAAAATGATTTTGACCACATTTTAAACAATTTTTAAAGGTGCAAAATGGTAACTTTACACTTAACAAAAAAGGAAAAAGAAAAAAGAAAAAAAGAGAGAATAGAATTGGTGAGCAAAATATGGATAGAATGACTCGTGAGTATCGAGCTAGAAATCGAATCAAGATGAACAATGAGGTGAATGGATTTGGGATTGAATTCAATTTTGATACCCTTTTGATTATTAAGCTCCTGGATTGTCTGGTTTTGCGTATTATATCAAGATCATTGCTGTTGGCAATGGTTCTTATTGCATTGCTTTCCCTTGGCCGTATAAGAAGAGATTCTACCAATGGATTTTGTGAGTTCGATGCTAATTCGGACATCAATTGTTTCAAGACTTTGTCTATTCTTTTTCGTGATTTGGTTGACGAAGGCCTTATCAAGAAAGGCATCAGAGGGCTCATTTTAGGCTCCTGCATTGGTGATATTGAAGATGATTTTCCGTTCATAAATGGATTTGGTATTGATTTGGCCGTTGAATCTAATCAAAACCAAAAGAAATTGAGCAAAGTTGATGTGTTTAATTTAGTTTTGGCTTTGGGGTGGATTTGAGGTGGATTAGGGAAGAAAACCAATTCTATATATATATATTTTTATTTCTGAGTTTAATATAAAGTTATCATTTTACCCATTTAAAAATTGTTAAAATGTGGTCAAAATCATTTTTCTGATCAACTGACGGAATTTTGAATGAAAATCGTCCAAAAGGACCTGAGATGCTACGTTTGGAAATATTGGGGGTGACGGCTGCAATAAATAAAAGATTTTGAAAAAGTCTGTTAATATTTTAGAGGTTTGGAGTTTCTACTGCAATTGTCCCTTATATTTTCACTATAAAAATATGTGGTAATTATTTAATTATTTTTTTTGACTTTGAAGTCAACAAAAGTACATGGAAATGACTCATTAATAATATCACATCGAACTACAAAAAAAAATAAAAATAAGAAAAGGAATTGATCTT
The DNA here is from genome assembly GCF_002742605.1 of Olea europaea var. sylvestris. Lineage (NCBI taxonomy): Eukaryota > Viridiplantae > Streptophyta > Magnoliopsida > Lamiales > Oleaceae > Olea > Olea europaea. The sequence goes on along the minus strand of NC_036256.1, from coordinate 4,034,867 downwards.
CACTTATCTGTAATATATTAAAATATCACATCAAGAGAGAATCATTTTGGACGATTTTAATCTCTCTACAATTCAATTATTTCAATAATATCTTACTTTTCATTTTTCGATATGTAATAAATACTACATAATTATCGTTATTTATGAAATTTGTGTTATTAATTTTCAATTGATTAACATTCACATCAATATAGATTTAATGAATTTTCACTCAATGAATCTTAAATTATATGAATTTAGAGTTATTATAAATAAATTTATTCATATTAATGTATTTAAAATTTTTAATGGGTGTTTAAATTTGTGTATTGACAATTAATTTTTATGAAACAAATGTAATATAAAAAGATTGCTCATTATAGTATTTTATCATTATAAAAAATTGAATCATAGAAATTGAATTTTGAGAGTATAAATTTCTTCTTTTAGATTTCTATGCTAAGTTTTAGTTTTTTTAATTCGTCCGGAACTCTTCAAATCCTCCAACAAATTGGTATCAAATATTACTTTTACATTACTTATAATTTTTTTTAAAATAACATGCAATGCACGTTCAACTTTGACTAGCGATTAAAGATTCGATTTAATTTAATATTTTTAAATAATAAAGTGTGAATAATTATTATTTTTCTAAAACAACCGAAAAGGTAGAAAAAAATTACGGATCTGCTTGTAAAATTTATAATTCGAAAAAATATTTAAAAAAAAATCTCTTCTCATTCATTTTGTAACTTGTAAACTATATCTTAAGAGAAATATCTTTTACTTGTATACAATAAATATAAATATAAAATCTGATAATAACACAATATGTAAAACATCAATTACTTCGAAGTATCATAAGTAGTTATATAATATTTCATACTTTAGTGAGCCTTGCTTAACTTTCATATTTTAAATTTTTTCTTCAAATTCACTTTCAATCAATATTCTTCAATAAAATTATTTTAAACATGGACTAATAAATTTTTTCTACTTTTAGCTAAACATTTTTTTTTCAAAAAGAAATTCTTATAAAATTTATTCTAAAAAAATCTTTCTCATAATGGAGCCTAAGAGGACTTAAGTTGCAATATGATTATATTATTATTTAGCCATGTTTGTTATAGCTAAAAATTAGATTTTTAATAGATTTTGATTAAAAAAAAATTGATAAAATATTAAAAAATTGTGAGTTCCATAAATTATATGATTAAAATAATTATTGATTTTGATTTGAAATTTTAGCCCATGTTTGATAATGATTAAAATCAGGTTTGATTTTGATAAAAAGTTGATGAAATATACGGTTAAGAATTTATAACTCTATGAGTAGCCCTTGTTAGACTTTGAGCTCCATTTTTGAGAACAAATGCATTTAAAAATAGTGTTTTTGTACAATGTGTGATTAAAAAATGAGAAACAATTTTCGCTTCACTTGTAATATTATTTTATTGAAGAATTTGTGATTGAAATGAGTTTTGAAAAATAGGCTCAAACAATGATTAAATATATGGTTAAAATTAATTATTATCTCTGATTTAAATTAAAATTTGAATTTTAATAACTATCAAATCAAGTTTTGATAAGATTTTAATTCATATATTTTGTTGACTTCGAAAAGAGTAGATACATTTTCTAAATAAAAATAAATTTTTACATAATGATTGAGTAATCATCACATTTTACATTCATAACTTCGTTATATTAACTTTTGAATTAATAATCGAAATAACGATTATATTAATTTTTGAATGAAAAATTCATGTGAAATTAACGGAACAATAAATAGTCGTTTCTCGCGCCAACGCAGACAGATTACTATTCCAACAACCATCTATAGCCAAGCTATTGGTGCAGGGACCACCAACGGCGTGTTAACGGCACCGTCAAAGTGTGGGATATAAAGAAAGAAAAAAAAATAAACGTGGCATCTTCGTTTAGAAGCTTGTTGTTTACGTGGCAACGATAAATACACTGTTCACAGTAATTTCACTGTCCTACTTTTGATCTCTTCTATGAAGAAATATTCTGCTCTCAGTTTTCTCTTGCCGTCCATCCACCGCTTCACGAGATTTTGACCTAAACATAGGCGAGTTTGATTCAAATGCATGCTTGAATTCATCAAAATTATTGATTTCGAGCATATTTCAAGAGCATTTTTGCTTTCAAAAAAGGAAAAATTCTGTGAAAATTCAGTGAAGATACTGTTATTTCAGTTTTCTACTGTAATTTTGTACCTGTTATACTTATGAAAATTCAGGAATCTTCATGCTGTTTTTTAACGAGATCCGTCGATTAGAGCTGCTTGTTTTAATTTCGAAGGATTAGTCATGTGTTTTGCTATTTTTTTCTATACGTATTTATCCAATTCCTGAGGTTTATATTTGTTCTATTGTTTTTTTCCCCTCATTTTTATCTGGCAGAGAATTAAAGCTGCTTGTTTAGATTTCTAAGCTAACTTTTGCTATTTTGTTCTAATTTATTTTTTCAGTTCCTGAGGTCTGTGATTGTGCTGATTTTTTCTCTTTCTTATTTTTATCTGCAGAAAGATGTCAGTAAATAAAGTTAAAGGTGAAGAGAAATTACAGAAAAGTGATTTTCCTCTGAATTACTCCAAGGGTAAAAGAAGTGGAAATAGGAAGAGGGGAAATGGGAAAGAAACGATTTTTACTGGGTTTAACAACTACCGGATGGATGATAAACAACAAGGCTTAATTTCAGAATTAAAAGATTTCCAGATGGGTTGTTCTTGGGTTCCCCCAACCCCTGCAAAGCCCGGCCTAACAACACAGCAGCCGATCTGCACAGAATGGCAAGATAATCTGGCATTTCAAGCCAACTGGCTAGAATCTCGAAAGTTTTCCCTAGTAAATCAGATAAGCCAGGCAGAATTTGATCTCACAAGAGTATCGGAGGGGTTTATGCAAGAACCTCCTGATCCGTATATCGCAGGATGTTGTGATTCAACAATTGCTGTTAATATACATGGGGGTTTCGACATTGAAGAAGCATCTGTAGCAGGATTCCAAGTCGATAAAGATGATTTCTGCTTTTACAAGTTTATTAGTGATGAAGACATGTGGAGCAATGCTTCTTTTGGAGAACTATTGGCTAGAGCGCATGCAGCTGGCACCACAGCTGCTGGAAATGCAAGTTCTCAAACTGCTTATAATCCAACAAGCAGCTCTTTTGTTCAGAACTTTCGTGCCAAGATTGATGGTAGACAGTATACAACAACTTCTGAAAATTCTTCCTTTGGCAACTTTGCAGTTGAGAGCAACAACAGCATGCCGAATATTAGCACAGGTGAGTGTCCCTATTCTAGCTTTTCTTTATAGATACTCTTTTATACTACTACATGTTGAATTATGACTGCAACACTAGATTGCTTTCTGAACTGTATAACTGATATAACTTCAATGTGGAAAGCTTACGTGAAAGCTTTTGCCAAGAATTCGACCATCAATTTTATTGTGTATGAGGCATGTTGCATCTCAATTATTGTTGTGGTGATTCCCAATGCCCATAGAGTGAGGAAATCCTACAATATTCGCCTGTAACATATGAAGCGATACAGTGAAATAGCAAAAAACCAGAATGAAGACACTGAGTTTGTGACAGAACAACTATTAGCTTATACTCAAACATCAATATTGCTCGGCTTTCCTGTGGAGATTTACATCTATATAACACTGCATGGGCATCTTAGAAATCGTATTTATTTTTTGCGTTTAAAAACTTGGCAGGAATTAAAGCAGGTAGATTTGAATTTATACTTACGAGAAACTAAAGAATGGCTGTGCTTCGATATCTGCAAATGGTTTATCCTTCTCCTAGCACTGATACGAATTTGAACTTGTATTGCAGGTGGACATTGTACGCATTCAATGCCCATATTTGACCTCAATTTGCCATCTATAACGACAGAAGAAAGCTTGGACGAGGTGTTTTCTTTCCAATTTGCACCAATAACACCAGAGAAGACCACAAGAGTGGATGGCAGACATCAGTTGGGCATGCCAAATTTAAGCATGAATGAGATGCTTGGCATAAAAGATTTGCAGCTGAAGGAAACCTCCATCAAGAGGGTCGAATTAGAAGGAATCCACCAAAATAAAGAACAATCTAAGTTGGTTGTTGATAAATTATGTGAAAATATGTCCACACAGTTGGAGGAGAACAACAAGCCTGACAAGGGAGGCACTGGGGATGTTGACTTGATCAAAACACCACAGCGGAAACCAAGAAGAAAAAAGCACAGGCCCAAAGTGATAATAGAAGACCAATCCCAAATAACTCCTAAACCAAGAGTTGAAAGGCCTTCTGATCCCCAGGAAACCACAAAAGGAAAGAGAAAATATGTTCAGAGAAAAGGAGTTGACAATCCCACAGAAGCCACTCCCTTCGAAAGGGAAATAAATGGAAGCAATATAATCACGAAGTCCTCAAGTGCCAAGGAAACCACGAACGGTAAGAGAAAGTATGTCAGAAGAGGAGGAATCAACAAACCTGCAGCCAATACCTTGGACCAGGATTCCTGCGAAACAACAGATCCAAAAACAGCTCGGCAAACTAGATATTCCTGCAGGAGATCACTGAAGTTTGACTTTGAAGGCCAAGTGAGAGATGAAAGCAATTCTGACATGGAACCAAAAGCACATAACTTCAAAGCAAAAGATCAATCAGGATCAACCATGCAGCTGGGGAGCGAAGCACTAATGAAGAAGACTGAAGTGAGCATTGCTTATGATCTTGCACGCCCTATGAAGCAAGTAATCGAATGTTACCCATCAAACCTTGAAGGACATTACTCTAGCTCCTCACCTCATTCCAAGACAGATACACTACACGATAAATTAACACTCATGGATCAAAAAACATGTATAACAGGAAAATGTCAAATTGTATTTTCGGATTTCACTCACGATAAAGAAGGAAATACTGTACAGGTGAATTCCGATGCTCAGTTGACTCAAAAGAGCCCAAGTGATTCAGACTGCAGTAGTAGCACATGGTTGGTACAAGAAAGAGATTTAAAAAGACAGCATAAGGGTACAACTGTTGTAGCAGAATTTGGCAGGTCAAATTCAACTGAGACTTTTCACAATTCTTTGCAGGCATACAGTGCTATTTTTCAACAAAATGCATATAACTATGACTGCACTCCTGGCATTAGTTTTCCTGCAATGACAAAGAGAATTGAGAAAGGACTCGATTCAGCAATTTCCAGCACGAACACAGTTATTGCCCCTGAAAATCATGCAATTGCTCCACTTGATTATACTCAAAACGAACAGCAGAATATCGGATTTTTGTCAACTTTGGGACCTACAGAGAGGTTGGAGAAAAAGAGATCCAAAGAAACTGATTCAGTATCTAACTTGGGGTCACTCCTGGAAATGTGTAAACAAGTGTTAGGTTCTCCGGGCCCTGAAGCAACAACATTCAAAACCTTTTACGCCAGTGCAAAAATGACGAAAAAGAAGCGGTCAAAGAGAAAATTGAATATCAATTCAACATTGAAAAATATTCATAGTCACCATAAATTGGTCACCAGATCAATGGGTAATTAATAGATTTGTATGATTGCTATCTTTCACAAAACACTCCTTTCTGAATCGCTTTTGGCATTTAATGCAGGTTCTCCGCTTGCTAAAACATGGATGTGCAGGTCTCCAGTTGATTCTCTCATTGAGCAATGTAACAGACTTGATTTAAATGCAGTGAGCAGCCTAGATGCGGCTATAGAGCACAATACAGTTATGGCCTACAACATGAATTATGAAGAGCAATATGCCCTTGTTCCCTATCAAAGAAGTGAAGCTCTAGTCCCTTTTGACAGCTCATTTTATCTGGGTAAAAGACGTCGACCACGACCGAAGGTTGATCTTGATGATGAGACAAATAGGGTGTGGAAACTTTTGTTAGAGAATATAAACAGTGAAGGAATTGATGGCACAGATGAAGAAAATGAAAAATGGTGGGAAGAAGAACGAAGAGTGTTTCGTGGAAGAGTAGACTCATTTATTGCACGCATGCATCTTGTCCAAGGTATTCGTGCCCATATATCAAAATAGCCCTATAGTTATCTAATTAATAAATTGCAGCTCGGATATACATTTTCTCTTCCCTTAAAGAACACTATTTGTTAGAAATGTAAGTGCTGTTAATAGAAATGTTGAACTGACCAGAGGAATTAGCTGAAACACCACTATTATTAGCCATGCAATATATTGGGATTACAGACCAGTGTTGGAAAATGTCAACTGTTGATTATCCGGAATCATGAGGGAAGAAATCTATAGTCTATTACCGCATTCAACATGCAAAATTCCAATCAGATGCCATGCCAACCCCCCCCCCCCCCCCCCCCCCCCCCCCCAAAAAAAGATACATATTGCTCTCTACAAATAAACCCAAAAAAAAAAAAAAAAAAAAAAAAAAAAAAATTTTCTTGCTCACACAAATATGTTTGTGTGTTATCCATGAAGACAGAGTTCCAAGCTTGCACCTGAACAATTTCAGGAGCCTAATATGCTCTCTTGTGTGCTGCATTTAGAAAATAACTCTAATAACAGGATTCACTAAATTTCTTAATACTTCGTGTGGCTATGTATTGTCTCACAGGGGACAGACGGTTTTCTCCATGGAAGGGATCAGTTTTAGATTCTGTAATTGGTGTTTTTCTCACTCAGAATGTATCAGATCATCTTTCTAGGTTCGTTAAACCTTTAAACGTTTCAGAACTCTTATTAACTAAACTTACTTCGCCAGAGTTCAGCTGATGAGTTCCTTAGGAAAATCTCTTTAATATGCTAATCCATTCTTGCAGCTCTGCCTTCATGTCACTTGCTGCACGATTCCCATCTGAACCAGAAAGCGACCTAGGACAATCATATCAAGATGTAGTGAGAATCACAGCCAAAGAACCTGAAGTATGTGATCTGGATCCAGATGATACAATTGGATGGAATGAAGTGTTAAATCAGCCAACCTGTAGCAAGGATTCTAAGATGTTTCTTCTGGACTCTGACTACGATGACATTAGAGAAGTTGTCGACAGTGTCAAGTCCTCTGGAAATAGCTTTGATGGCATATCGAAGGATAAAAGTGTTCAATTGTCAGGTCTCTGTACAAATGGTCCAGATGCATCCCTAGAATCTACAGTGAACAAGTCAACAGGTTTCGTTGGGGATGAAAGAGACTTGGATGATACACTTTCTTCTCTGAGTTCTGTGATTTACTCAAGGAACTCTGCAGATTCTGTCATTGATCTAACCAGCGAAAGAACTGAATCTTGCTCACTGAGCACCTTAGAGGCAGAACCACCAGCTGGAAGTGACCCTAACACAAACAGTATTATTTGCTCTACTTCTTGTGTAAAGCTATCACGGATGGAACAAACCATACTGCACGGAGATAACAATCGAAGGGATGAAAATAACTTGTCCAGTATGGATCGACAAATCGAATCAGTAAGTATGGTCCATGACACAAAAAATCAAAACGAGAACCTGTCAGATAATACCGGCAGTAAGCCAGCCATGCGTCTCACACCCACTTCAGGAGCACAAGAAGCAGGACACTTTGATAGACCTCAAAAGAATGGTGAAAGCTCGAATATTGCCAATGAAAAGGAACTTTTTGAGACGGAACTAAGTGGGTCGTCGGCAGAATCTGCGACACAAACCACATTGCAGAAGTTCTTGGCTATCAGTCGCGAAACACCAAAACCCTATAATGAAAAAGGTCACTCAAGCAACCATCTAACGGACATGTACCCGAAGATAGCTGAAAATCCTACAGGAAAACTGGAGTCACAGTTTCAGTTTGAAGAAAATAACTATAAAAGGCAGGAAGTATCAAACATACCGATTTTACGACAAAATTTCACAGATATCACGGATAGTAGCAATATTGATAATTCAAGAACGTTTGAGAACAAAGAAGTGGATTCAAATTTGAAAGATCCTGGTAAAATAGTAATTGAACGTAAAGCAAAGAAGGGGAAATTTAGAAAAGAGAGACATAACCCAGTTGACTGGGATAGGTTAAGGAAACAAGCACAAGAAGGTGGCACGCGAAGAGAGAGGACAGCCAATACGATGGACTCAGTGGACTGGGATGCAGTAAGATGTGCAGATGTTAATGAGATTGCCCAAACCATCAAAGAAAGGGGAATGAACAATATGCTGGCAGAGAGAATCAAGGTTTACGTTTGAAATCAACAAAAGAATTTACTCCTTTGAATATTTAAATCTCAGTTGGCATATTACAGTCAGACACAAAGAGCGCCCTTTTTACAGTTGATAATCATTTGGATAACTTGTGCAGGACTTCCTCAATCGCCTAGTTAGAGACCATGGAAGCATTGATCTGGAATGGCTAAGGGATATTCCACCAGACAAAGCAAAGTAAGCCATTTGACCAAATGTATCTTGCATGGTTAAAAAACACTTGCATTTAGAAATTTTTTTATATTTCAGAGAGTATCTGTTGAGCGTACGGGGTTTGGGTTTGAAGAGCGTGGAGTGTGTACGGCTCTTGACACTACATCACCTTGCTTTTCCAGTAAGATTTAAGCTTGAATGCAGATCCTTCAATTTATATGGAAGAGAACATCACTAACCAATCTTTATTTGCTGTACCCAAAAGGTCGACACGAATGTTGGGCGCATAGCCGTAAGATTGGGATGGGTACCTCTTCAACCATTGCCTGAGTCACTTCAGCTGCATCTCCTAGAACTGTGAGTACTCCAAAGCCTCTTCAGATTTTTAATTTCATGTTACAGGAACTTCAGAAGATAATAACTTGTGCTGTTGTCCTTGCATAGGTACCCAGTATTGGAGTCTATTCAAAAATATCTGTGGCCACGCCTCTGCAAGCTTGATCAAAGGACACTGTAATCACTATTTATTTACTAATCTATACTTTGCTAATTTATAGTTAATTAATTCATAATTGAAGTGTTTAGATGTCATCATTGCAGATATGAGCTGCATTACCAGATGATTACTTTTGGAAAGGTATGCCACAGTTACCGAAGAATGTCTTCTATATTCCAAAATATTGAAGAATTTACAGACATAAGCCGAAGGTAAGCTCTTCTATTTTTTCAGGTGTTTTGTACCAAGAGCAAACCAAATTGCAATGCTTGTCCAATGAGAGGAGAATGCAGACATTTTGCGAGTGCATTTGCAAGGTCTACAAATTCAATTTTTTATTGCAACTGAACAAGGATTTCCCTTTTCCCATTATTTTGGTGCAAGAGTTCTTATAGTTGTTAGAGTGCATTTCACAATTGAATATCTGGTTAAATAAACATCCAGTTATATTCCAAAAAAGCTAGAATCTACTCAGAAGATAGACCTGAATCATTAGGAGAGTAAAGACCATTATTTGACAATTTTAATAATATATATTTTAATGTACCCCTATGGACAGTACACTTTAAAAAAATAAATAAGTGAAGAAACAGCAAAACATGACATCATATTCCTTATATAAGCAAAAACCAACTCTATCCTATTAGATTCACTGAGCCACTACGACACAGATTGTAAGCTTTGGAAGCCACATCAGAACCAAATTAAGATATGTACTTCAAGACTCCCATATGATTAAGTGAACAAAACCATGTAAATCACGTTTTCATATAACTAAATCGCATGAATATGCATGCAGCGCGAGATTAGCTCTTCCAGCACCAGAGGAGAAAAGTGTTGTAAGTGCAATAGAAAACAACTCATCTGATCAGAATGCTGTGAAAATTATCAATTCTTTGTGGTTACCTTTACCTCATCAATTGGAAGCACACAATAAAGTCAGCAACTATGAACCCATTATTGAAGTGCCAGCTACACCAGAGCCCTTTGTTGAAGTGCCTCCAACTCCAGAACCAGACTCAACACAAATTCCGGAATGTGACATTGAGGACAACGTTGAAGATTCTGATGATATTCCTGCTATTCAACTCAATATGGAAGGGTTAACTCAGAATTTGCAGGAAATTATGCAAAAACAGATGGAACTACAGGAGGGTGATATGTCAAAGGCGCTAGTAGCTTTAACTCCGGAAGCAGCTTCAATCCCTATGCCTAAACTTAAGAATGTGAACCGACTTAGAACAGAGCATCAAGTGTAAGCAAACGCTTCCACTATTAATCATGGTTAATGTGCCACCCCTAAGGTAACAGCAAATAAATTTGATTAGTGAAAGCTTACTATTCATCAACTTTCTGAGAGATGGAAGCAAGTTACGAGTATTTCATAAAATTTAAGCTTTTACTAGTTAATTTTAGTTTTGGGGAGCACTATAATGCATATGGTAATTCTTGAGGAATATTATTAATTATTTTCTCCTTCTATAGCTATGAGCTTCCAGATTCACATCCTCTGCTGCAAAAAGTAAGCAACACTGTATCAGCTTTCCTTCAATGTATAATTTTTACTTAACTGTACAAGCCGATTTTTCATTGATACCTATATTTTCTTAATTTGCAGATGGATAAAAGAGAACCAGATGATCCCTGCTCATACCTACTTGCAATATGGACCCCGGGTAACAAAATATCATAAATCTACTAAGGCACACTTGCAGGACTGTTCTTGGAGAATAAAAATAATAAATGCTAATTTGTAGGCGAATTATGTAATTCAGAAGACAAAGCAAATTATATGATGAACCAATTCAAAATTCACCTTAGTACTAGCTGATTCTATCATATATTACATAAGACAAAGCAAATTATATGGCGAACCAACTTAAAATTCGCCTTAGTAGTTAGTACTAACTGATTCTATCATATTAGGTGAAACTGTGGACAGTATTCAGCCACCAGAAAGACATTGCAGCTCCCAAGAATCTGGGAATCTGTGCACTGACGAAACGTGTTTTTCATGCAATTCTATCCGCGAAGGGAACTCGCAAACCGTTAGAGGCACACTTCTGGTAAGGGAAAGCCGTAAAATGTTTTATCATAATGGTATCTATATAAAAGTATGACACGGATCTAACTTTTGCCAAAAAAAAAAAAAAAAAGGTCCTTTTTTTAATCTACTCCATCATAACCAACTATGACAGATACCCTGCAGAACAGCTATGAGAGGAAGCTTTCCACTCAATGGTACCTATTTTCAAGTCAATGAGGTAAGATTGTATGAAGTCCTTGCAAATTAAATTACTCGACTGCTGAATTGGACCTAGAGATTAAAATTTGTTAATTTACAGGTGTTTGCTGACCATGAATCTAGCGTGAACCCTATCAATATTCCAAGAGACTGGTTATGGAATTTGCCACGAAGAATGGTGTACTTTGGAACCTCCATACCCACAATATTTAAAGGTAAAGGGTCATAAATAATTGGTTCATGATAGATATTTCCAAGAAAGCCTGACATTACGTCTCTATATTTACAACAGGGCTAACAACAGAAGGTATTCAGTACTGTTTTTGGAGAGGTATGTGCAGCAATAAGACCTTATTTTATTCTAACTACCTCAATAGTACACTGTACACTATATCAAGATGCAGATGTCTTTAACAGAAAGCTAGGTAAATTGAGTACCATTCCAATCAATCCAGTATATCTGTTTGTCTCATTCTGCATTTCTACACAAGGAAAGTCTATATAACCACAAATGAAAATTAAATAGTTAAGCCCAACTGGATGTACTCTCAAAATAAGCTTGTTAAGCCTCTTGATAAGAAAATGAACTGTATTCTTTATGAGACAAATATAATATGACCTTAACAATATCAGTAGATGGATATCGACCAGTTCTTCATGTTTCACACTAGTTTGCCATTTGAATAAGATCTTTCAAAAGTGAAAAAAACTCACATGAAATACTTGTATATGCCCCCATAAAGGAGACTATGGTTCTGTCATGTCATGCTTTCTATACTGAGTGATTTTATTCTATACTCTAGATTTCTCTTGTTGGATAGACACACAAACTAAATCACACAATTGGTCAAGGAGACTATGATTCTGTCATGTCATGCTTTCTATACTGACTTAGTGATTTTATTCTATACTCTAGATTTCTCTTGTTGGATAGATACACAAACTAGATCACATGATTGGTCAAGTTAAACCACCATGAAACTTCTTAATTTTAAACAAATACATCCTTTGGAATGGGGATTCGTCAATTGATACTCATCTTAGAAAAAGCAAAAGAGTATTATGCCATTCATCAAAAGGCAAGAACCATGACTATCGTGTGGACATATACTCGACATCTTCGTCTCTGGTCCTAAATATGGGAGTTTTGTCATCAAATTCTAGTAGCTTCATTTATGTGGTTTGACACAGAATCAATGTTTATTCATAATCTAAGTATAATGTCCTAAAAACAACTTCACCTGGCCTTTACACTCATAATTACTTATCATGTTTTCCAGGCTTTGTCTGTGTAAGGGGATTCGACCAGAAGACAAGAGCACCGCGTCCTCTCATTGCTAGATTGCACTTCCCAGTCAGCAAGTTAACAAAGGTAAAGTGAAGGACAGGTGAGAATTAGGTATGACCATAGCTAACAGTAGGATTATGTAGAAACAGCAATGGCATTTAGCAGGCCGGGAATCAGAGCAATGTTCTTCACGCTGCAAAAAGGAAATGAAAATCAGCCAATTTTATATATGAAATGAAGGGAATTTGGGTATGTGTAGCGTTAAATCTTGATATTTCTCCTCAAACAAGAAATGTTTCATTACTGTTGACATAGAGGCTGACATAGAATGACATGCCTCTCTTCTAATTCATTACCTAATTTTTTTAGTTATGTATTCTTGATTGCTGGAGTTATAAGCAAATGAAGCAGAAAGGCAGTACTCCGAAGGCAATATACCCTGGCTTTATGTCCAATGGACAGTGATTTTTAAACGGTCTTGACTTAAAAAATTTACATATAAGCAAAAATGTTACTTATAACAATCAAGTTAGTATGTGGAACTTAGTGATATCATATATCATTTATGATACTATGCTGATAATTATGGAAAGGTAATATTATAATCTATTGCCCGCGTATTGGAGCTTCTGCATGTGAATTCTTGCAGTTTAGCTGATTATCTATTGGATGTGTGAAGGTGGTGGAAAATTTTGTGGGGATGATGCCCAGTCATGGTTATCCCTTGTATATTAACCGTTGGATTGCTTTAGGCCGGGTGGGTTTTTTTTTGGCTGACTCGGGTAAACAACCATGACTTGTTACTCCGCGATTGGTGGCGGTCTGCACAAGTCAATCTCAATGACACTTGGTGATCACACATCCATGAATAATGCTATTTAATTCCAGTGGTGTCAGTCTAGGTAACTGTAAGGTCTAAATAAAAAAAGGTTTCCAACTTCGCTAGATATTTAGCAGTGACTTCATTATCATATAGACTGATGCTTAAATAGCATTACTCCGCTTCCATAGGCCTTCTCATGTACACGATGTTTTGTATTGAATAGTATAACTATCTAGACCTGTTTGGAAATGGAAATTTATCTTAAAACATTAAAACTCAAATTCTATAATTTTCTAAAATGTAAATTTCACTTACTTTTAAACTTCTGGGGTGTGGTTGGATTCCATAAGAAAACTAATGCTTGCTTAATCTCCAAATCTGTGACAGTAATACAATCGCGATAAAAAAATGCTCATGGATTCGTGAAGAAAAATGTCTACCTATAGTAGACTAGTAGTTGACAAGTTAATTACTAAGTGTCTGCTTAGGAGAAATTTTTTCAGGTGACAAATGACTTCAATAGGAGAAAATTATGAGTATCATTGAATATGTGGTTGAAAATAATTTTGAAAAAAAGTTCTGGCAAACAGGACTTCATTAGAATCAAAAGTGTCCAACTGAACTTCTAAACTCATTTTAAGGATAGAAATTGACGTGGCAGGCCGAACTGTAGTAGGCAATGGGCTAAGAAAAAAGTCATGGGTACAGAAAATTGTTCACGGAATTCATACTGATGCTGATATGACTACGAATGATTGGTTTTTTTTTTTTTTTCTATTTCTCTCCGCCTTTCAATGATTCCATGTCATGTGTTGTCAGTCAAAATTTTCTGTCAAAATTTCTTGTACCTATAACATGATTGATGGGCTAAACCTTGAGAAGTAAGGTCAATCCCATTAAGGTTGAGATTAATTAGTTACCCACAAAACATGTCAGCTGAAGCAATGGGAACGTATTCATCTTCCTCGACATGGCAATTAGACTTGGTCCCACGTGGCAAGTATTTATGAACTATCATGTTATAAGTACAAAAAGTTCTAACTTTAAATTTTGATAGAGATATAGCATGTGGAATCATTAGAAAAATAAATAAATAAAGACAAGTCAGGTTCGTCACGTAAACATCGATATGAATTCGACAATGAATTCCCTATACTTTGCACTCGAGGACCAATCATCACCTGGCCCGAGGAAACCTTTGCATGCCTCATTGAAACTTTTGTCCATTTATGACCATGCAAAAAGGAAGATCAGAAGAATCAAACGAAAATAACAGCATACTTAACGGGCAAACATCACGTACCTCAAATGGAACCATCTATTATCAAAATCTGATATGAATGCTCCAATGGCGAGGTGACACATGCTCAACGGCCATGAAAAGACCAAAGAGCCTATAGGTTTGACTCGTTTGAGATATATATATATACCCAACAATTCATAAAGAAAGGAAGCGAAATCAGAAACCTAGTCAAATTCCTTCTCTCCGACTCTTCCCTGTCCCGGAAATTCCCACGATAAAGTAGCTCTTCAAGTCATGCTGTGATCCAAAAAAAGGCAATAGAAGGGTGATTCGAAAACTATTTGTCCAAAGGTTTTGTTGCTTCAATTTTTCAAGGTCAACATAGAGCACCTGTTTGGTCGGAATTAAAATTAGATTTTATCACTAGCGGACCCACATGGGGTCAAATGACCTCACAGTTTTTTAGATTTTTTTTCCTTACTTAAAATGTAATTTTCTATCAAAGTAGTGAGTCAACTTAATTAATTTTGTGAAAATTACACAGATCCCTAGTGTTAAAATCTAGGGTTCTAAAATCAGATGATTAATTATACATTTCAAAAGTCAGATATTTCATATTTTAAATATTAAATATTCTCTCTCCAGTCTCTTTCTCTTTCCAATCTCCTTCTCTCTTTCTGACCCGTATTTACCTCTCTTCAATCTCCTTCTCTCTCCTTCCACCCTATTCTCTCTCTCTTTCAGCCTCCCTCCCACCCGTACCTCTATCTAATTTCTCTCTCTCCAATCTTTCTTTTATCCTCCCACTCGTATTCTCTCTCCACCCATCTTCTCTCTCTTTTAGCAGCCCAAGAAACTTGTTTCGATTCAGGCGATATCCACTGCGTTGTGTAGCTACCGCTTAGCCTCACGTTGTGTTAAACAGCATTGCAATAATCTCCGCCACCTAGCCCGCACCACCACCGTCGCTAGGAGTGAGCATTTTTTCCTGGAACCGGACAGGAACCGTGTAGAACCGGCCGGTTCGGTTCTGGTTCTTCTAAAAAATAATTTGGTTTCGGGACAAATTATTAAGAACAGATCGGTTCCGGTTCGGTTCTTGGTTCTAGTATGGGAACCGAGAGGAATCGAACGGTTCTCATAAAAATTTTTTTAGTGGGCATTTTTTTCTTTTTTGGTAAAATATAAGACTTACTCTCCAATTTGTCCTGAAACCAAATTGGTAATATATATGACTTACTCTTAAAGTGAAAAGAAACTTCCATCAAAGTAAAACAAAATTAAAAAAAAAAATTTGTAGTATAACAACATAAGCAAAAGGCAGTGACATATGGAAATGAAACGAATGTTCATGTATATAGTTCATATGTCACTTTTTAATTAAATAATTGAGAAAAATACTGAATTGTGATTACCTGAAGGCTCAAGAAAATGTTAAAAAAAGACCCTTCAGTTGGCATTTTTTTCAGTAAAATATATGACTTACTCTCCAAACACTTTTATTTTGTTTTCATTTTGATGAAAGTTTGTTTAATCATTGAAGTACTAGACGGTTTATATAAGTTAATATTTGTTTGATAATAGTAACTTATATTATTTGCATATTATTTTAAAATTTATATACTTAGTTTTCTTTTAATCTTTGTATAATATGTTCGGTTCTTCTATATTTTTTTAAAAGTATCACATTGGTAGTTTTTTTAGATTTCTTATTAGTAAATATTTTATTTTGACATCTTTATATAAAGAATCAGACCGGACCGAACCGGAACCGATTGGTTCGGTTCCGGTTCGGTTCCATTGCTAACAATGGAACCAACGGTTCCATTTCTAAAATTCTCATTGGTATTCGGTTCGGTTCGGTTCCTTTTAGAATCGGACCGAACCGGACCGTGCTCACTCCTAACCGTCGCGATGTGAAGAGCAATGGCCACAGTCATCTTCCTTCTTCTTCGTTCTTTTCATTGGCAGGCAGGGGCGGATTTACAACTCCACTGTCCCATGGTTTTTTACAAAATTTGTTGTTTTGAACCAAATTTTTTTTTCCAAAAAAGTCCTCACATTTTTTAAATTTTGCCCCCATAAATTAAAATTTATGAAATTTGCCCCCATGATTCTTGTCTTCTGGCTCCGCCCCCATCGGCAGGTACTTGCTTTCGTCGCCCACAGTGAGATTTGCTGCTGTGCGCGATGGACAGGGATGGATTCGTGGTTTGTGGCATCTCTTTTTTTGGGATGCATTTGGGTTGTTTTGTGGTAATTTTTAAAGTGGTTGTGTTGGTGATGACAGGGCTACGGGGACATGGTGGTGGTTGTTTTGGAGGTGGCAGTTGTGACGTCAATGCGACAGCAACAGTGGTGGGGGTGGTGGTCATAAGTGTTGGTGACAGTCACATATCATTTTTTCTGTGACCGATAAACATGTGACCAGTGAAAAAAGAAGAATTGTGAAAAAAAAAACGTGACCTAAAAAATTTGTTAATTTGTGGCTGTTTAATAAACTGCTACTTATAATATTTGTAATCCGTGACCAATAAATAATATGTGACGTATAAATTTTTTTGATTCGTGACTAATGAACAAATTGTGACTTATTGAATTTTTGAATTATGACCGTAAAATAATTTGTGATATATAAATTTTTTTATTTGTAATCGAAAAATAATATGTGACTAATTAAATCATGAATCTGTGACTAAATTATATATATTTTTGACCTTAATATTAAATCTGTGGCTTTAATACATCATTTGAGAGATGAATTGTAGGAGTTTGTTCAAATTTGTGACCTTTATTCCTCGTCTGAGCTGTCAATTGTAATTTTGATAGGTGAATTGGTTATAATAGAATCTAGGAATTTCACATTTCTAAAATTAAATCTTACTAGTTAAAATAATAAATATTATTTATTCTCTCTCCAATCTCTCTCTCTCTCTCTCCAATTTCCTTCTCTCTCCTCCCACCCGTATTTAATTCCTATCAAATCTTCTTCTCTCTACTCCCCCCAAGATTCTCTCTCTCCACCCATCTAATTTCTGATTTATGAAACTTCAAACATGTCATCTTAAATTTGAAATGCCCTATACTTATCTTCTGGATTATGAATTTTTCCCCTTAATTTTCCTAGTCCAATGCCCAAAAAGCCCAAATTCAAATCTTATTGTAGTAGCATATAGTCTTATTTTTGTAAATAATACATTGTTCAAAAAAATTTCATTTTTGACCACACAGTTCAAACTGTCTGGGTCCACCCCTGGATTTTGTATAGATTTTCATAAAAGTTTTTAAAATATGTGGTTAAAAAGTTTTAGGACCTATGAAAGGCGTAGTTAATATTGATTGTTTGACTTTGACTTAAATTAAAATCTAATTTAATTAATATCAAATAGGGGTAAGAAGCAATCGATGAAAAAATCAATGAAAGGAAAAAATTATGTGTTTTGGAGAGCACAAAATGTTCGGTCGAGCGGAGGTTACAAAAAGTGAAAAAAGGCTCTGTTTTCCGCTTGAGCATTAGAAACGACTATTCGGCACTTGTGCTGAAATCGTCAAATGGACTTTTCAGTTTTAGCCCTTTATTGGCTATTATTTATAAATTGTTTGTAAAACTACTTTTTACTATATTTTATCCAGAGATTTTGTGGATTCTACAACACTATCCTCTTATCAGTCACTCGTTTCTATTTATTTATAATTCAACCAATTTTTTCTCTTATTCACCCACAATATTTTGAAATTCTTTAAAAAAGGGTCTTTCAATCTCTAATTTTCTCTTTCTTCAATATTTGACTTTCATCTTTTATTTTGACAAATCCTACAGCAGTGATCAATTACCATTTTTATAAAGAAGGTCATATATTTTTCTCTCTCAACCTTTTTTTCTGTATCTTTAACGATCTTCTTACCAACTTTTTTCATATTTTTCATTGTTTCCTCTCCTTTTCTATACGAGAGAGTTGTAATTCATTATTATAAGACTTTATATTAAAAAATAGATTAATTTGTAATGAGAGAGAGAGAGAGAGAGAGAGAGAGATTTGTAATTCATTATTACAAGACTTTATATTAAAAATGTTAGAAATGTCATGCAATTGGCAATAAAAATGATGAGGATCAAACAAGTGATAAGGAGAGCAGAAAATCTTGGAGCGATAAGCTTGTTAAATTCAAATTAAAGGATAAATGCAAATTATTAATTTGTTATTTGATATTTGGATAGACATTAGTCACAAAATAATGGAGAGTTGTCTTATTTTATTATAAATAGGAATAAATGTGTGTTAGGTGCTTATGGCCTATGATCATCATTCAATAATGTTATAATCAGTATTTTATTTATTTTTCGCTTCCTTTTTCATATTTCTTCTTGGTATCAAAGTCATTGTAAGCAATTGGCACACTACAAGTCATTTTCTCCACTTTCACTTTATTTTCTGTAAATGTTGACAACTTCTTTATACGCATCTCTCATTAATCCTCATTCATCAAAAACATCCCATCAAATCCAAACAAAACAATAGAAACAGCAAATTTCATACCAAAATTGACAAATGTGTTTAAGAATGGGTTGATCATTTCACCAATGAAAAAACCTTGTTTCCACCAAATACAACACATCAAATCCAAACAATTCAAAAAAGCGTGGGAATTTCACACCAAAATTAACAAATGCATTGGCTAGTGAAAGTCCGATCCCCTTGTGCATGGTTAGATCATCTCAACAGTTTGAAGAAACCCTCAAACTAGTTAAAGGCTTCGACACAACCCATGCAGTATGGAAAGCATTTGAAATGCTTATAATGCTTTCCATACTTCATGACATATCTTCATAAGAATGAAGATAAAAATCATTGTTGGCTTCTTCACCAAATTAAAGATAATTCTAAGTGTACATAATTTCGTTAACCTACTCTCACAGGCATGTGGGCTCCGCGTAAATAAAATTATTCCAACATGTGGTCCCCACACCTCTATTGTGAGTGTATGTAAAGCATTAGGTAAAAAAAAATTAGATACATCTAGCATGATCCCCAAATTAATGTTCATGGCAGCTCTCAAATTTTCAAAACAAAATGTGCCTTCAGCCCCAGCACATGCACAGTTTGAGTGAGGATGTTAGAAATGTTACACAATTGGCAACATAAATGATGATGATCAAACAAGTGATAAGGAGGGCAGAAAATCTTGGAGCGATAAGCTTGTTAAATTCAAATTAAAGGATAAATGCAAGTTGTTAATTTGTTATTTGATGTTTGGATAGACATTAGTCGCAAAATTGTGGAGAGTTGCCTGATTTTATTATAAATAGGAATAAATGTGTGCTAGGTGCTTATGGTCTATGGTCATCATTCAATAATGTTATAATCAGTCTTTTATTTATTTTTTGCTTCCTTTGCATATTTTCTTCTAAAAAAATAGATTAATTTGTAATTAAACTCTTATATATTAATTAGTTGTTAGTCTAATAACTTTAGAAGCTTAGATCATGGTAAAAAATTAATCTTTTAAACTATTTTTAATTTTAATTTTTTTTTTTTTTGGGGTGGGGGGTCGTTTATTCCCTCCTCTTTTTTTTGGGTCAATTGTAAGAAAATTATTTTTAATCATGACGAGTATTGATACATATATTTTTTGGGAGTTATTTTTATATGATTTCAATTAGTTCACTTACTTTGATGTTGTTTCGCGTGATATTTGAAAATTATATATAATATTCATTTCACTAAACTAGTTAGGGGAGAATATGGTTTGATTTCAATGATGCTTGAATTAATTTCAAATCAAACTAAACACAGTTAGGATGTGTTTATAAACAGTTTAAATTATAACTAGATAAAGATTAATTGTGTTTAAATAGATAGTATTTGTTTATCCTTCAAAGTGTGTAGATAAAAAGTGTTTTGAATGTTCGTGAACAATTTATAAACATGAGCCAAAAAAAAATTTCTAGCGCTAACTTGAATGTATAAATATGGAAAGATTTTGACTTCAATAATTTTTTATTTTTTGGGTGCAACGTCAATGATCGTAAGCACATTGTCAATCCAGTTAAATGATGTCTGTATATTAATTTTAGCCTCAATTTGATAGAAATTAAGGTATAAATTTTAATTTAAATCAAAGTCAACAATTAATGTTAACCTCATGTTTCATGTGTCCGGCAACTTTTCAATCATTTTATTAATTTCTATTAAAATCTACTAAAAATCTCACTTTAATTCCCACCAAATTGGGATTTAATGTTTTTCTTTGTATTGTTCACGCTTACACTAACTGATAGCAGCGCCAGATTTAAAATGTTTGAGAGTTTCTTCTTGGAAGTTCAATGTGGTCTTTCAGAAGGCATACCCCTTATGTATTCATATGCAATCGTTTTATTTAACGTTATATTAATAAATAATAACTTATAACGGTTTCATTATCTTATGAATAATGCTATTCGCAGTGAAAACTACCGACAATCGCCCTCTGTCGCGTACACTTGACAGTTTTTCATTTGATGTATAATTCAAAAAATAACTACCATATTTATATATCAAATACCAAATTGCGAAGTGTATGTCACATAGGGCGACTACTGACAGTTTTCACTACGAATAGCTTATCTTATGCTATGCAACCAAGAATTTATACTTTAATTAAATAATCTCTTTATTAAACCTCCATAATGTTCTAATCTTTGTATCTTACATTCTCCTAGATATTCATTTTCATCGGAACATAACTTTCTTATCATTTTCCAACTCTTTAATCACCAAAATGATTATGTACAAATTTTAGATTTCGATTGTGCTACATTTGCAAAACGATTTACAAAAACATCATGTTTTGAGATATGATTGGATCTCAATTTCTTCAAAAAATAAAAAAATAAAAAAAATCAAATCTCTCTTCTCGACATCTTATCTGCATGTAAATTATTATATAACTCTATTATGTATCAATAGCTTATTCTTTAGATTTATATCAAACGTGTGTATAACATAATCACCATCAATTAGTAAACCGCTGAGAGATGATATAATTGCATTAACCAATTAAATCTGGAACCAAAATTGCCTTGTCCCATTTGCAAAGCAAAGGAAGTTACACTCAAATAAGTTACGGCTGCTACTAAAGCCCAAATGGAATCACTCAGAATGCTGTTTCTGCTTCTTTTCTTTAGGCCTGTTCGCCTCGTCTTTCATTTTAGCTTCCCTTCGCTCCCTCTTCACTCCCTTTGCTTTGTTAGGCAGCACCACGCTTCCAACCTATATACAAGAGAAGTTGTTAGTGCTTATCCAATGCCTAGCTTGAAATACAGCCGCTGATAAAATACATCAGCGTAATTCACTTCATGGAAGGACCAAGAGACTGTTCAGTGAACACAGAGTGATGACTAGCTCTCAACTGGAATATGCAATCAAAGAGATGGCTAACTCTCATCTGATGTTAAATCAGGGATAAATATCCAATGGCTAGGATAGCACTACCAGTTGGAAGGTTTCTCTTTATAGCTTTAATCTAATTACTTCACCTAGTGGTATGTTTGATAAATAATGCTACTTATACATAAGAAGTTATATGATAGTTCATATACAAATAAGGCGTAAAAAAGATAAGGGAATTATTATCATTTTTTTTTTTTCATTTTATTGAAGAAATTCTGACTCAATCATATATTACCATATCATGTGTATATAAACCAATAATGTATATGTAGCATAATTGATGTTTGATTATGTGTTGTGTTAGATAGCATTACCATTTGATCTGGAATATAAATCTTCCCAATTTTCCCTTGTATTGCATCTTTGGTAACATTTTTCTCCTGAAAATCAAGAGCCAGAATTAGCACCATCTTAAATTGCAAAAAGCATTTTTTTTAACAAGGCAAACCTTTTTCTTTGTTAATTCAGGGGCAATCTTCATGGCTTCTTTTCTCAGGCTGTCATCAGGAAGACGATGTCTTCGAACCACCATATCCATGGATGGACCAGCTTCAACCAACTCCATCCTTGGCACTATAGTGCCAGACTTTTTAAGTCGCAGTGCACAATGAGTGAAGAATACTTTGTTTGAAGATATAGCGGTGCATACATAAACATGGTCCAGTCCAGCAAGGTTCAAATTAGTCACAACCTGCAAAATTGAGATTGTACTTATCATGTCACTCTATGAAATCATACAATATAATATAAGCAGGGGAACACCAATCACAAAAGAACTAGAAGAGAACAAAAGAATACGGACAAACCTCTCCATGGAACAAATCGAGTAAAATTTCTTTTAAATGCTTCAGCTCTTCAACACTCTCAAAACCTTCTCCAATAAAAGCAAAAAAGGGTTTAGACCCAATTTGAGGGGCCAATTTCTTATCGTATGTGAAAGAGTTCATGCTTTTGAAATTTTCAACCCCAATCTCTACAAGATCATAAACGTGGTGATCATAGGTTCGTCCAATAACAAGATTGTTTGGCCGCTTCTTAGAGTGAGAACCAAACTGCAAATGAGATAACCAGGGAAACTTATTACAATAAATTTAAAAAAAAAAAAAAATAAACTGACCCTAAAAACAGATTGAATTCACTTCACTTTACTATTTTCATCGTTTAATGTCTTTTGCATGATTGAAGTGACCATAAAAATATAAACATAAGACGCAAATCTAGAAACATAATGGTCAGCAAAGCATTTCATCCCAGGAGATGTAAGTTAATTTTTTAATTGGTCGCGTTATTAATTCATGCATCTTTATATCGATCCAGACAACTTATAAGTGAAGAGGTAATGCATGATGCAAGACTAGTAGTAGGAATATGTCATGATAAGTATATTTTGTACACTTATCTAGACAATTAAATGATGATAATTTGTGTACTTTCTATAGATCACAGCCTAGTCTCGTCTATATTTTATTTGTTAGGTGAACCTTGATGCTTTGAATGAAAATCGGATGAAATTGAAGAAAAATGAGCAAAATAGGAAAAATTCCAAAGTTTGGGAACCAAAATACAAATATGCAAACATTTATTCGAACCACATAATGATAATGGAAGAATGTTGAGAGTCAATTGGATGCAAATGGAAGACAGAATTGAAAGTGCAAAAAAGGCACTAAATTGCAACAAGTTGGTCCCACAAAGTGAAAACGGTGAGATTGCTCCGTATAATTGGGGTTGCGCTCACAACCCAAAACCTGCAGAACTCGAAAGCAATTTGGATGAATGGCACGAATGTATGGGTCAAAGATGGGTAGTCAGGCCAATTTCTTTATCTAATTACAACTCTGTATGAAAACATCCTTTGCATGTAATTTAACCTAATTCAATAAGCAGAAAACAGATGACACCATATTGTACCGTAAAGATCAAATCTAGCAAGGAGAAAAAAGGCATTTAAATGAATATAAACTTAAAATTGGGTATTTGGGTCAACATGAATATTTCAAATTGACTTTTTTGCGACACACTTCACATCACTACAACACCCTCGTGGCATTGTTGAAGACATGTTGGTGAAGATTGAAAAATTTATATTTCTATTAGATTTTATTATTCTAGACATGGAAGAAGACAGAGACGCTCCTTTCATCTTGGTACGTCCACTCTTGGCTATTGAAGAAGCTCTTATGGATGTGCAAAGGGCCCATTATTTTGAGGTTGAATGAAAGAAGAGTTAACAATCAACGTCTTCAGAGCACTCCAATTTAAGAATGAATTGAATTTGTTTTTTAAGATTGATGTGATTCACAAAGCAGTGAAGATATTTATATTTGATCACCCACAAAACCTGCTTGAAGCTTGCTTGGTACACATCGAAGATCTGCCATCAGAGTTAGAAGAAGCAAAAGACTGCGTTCACTACTCGGAAGTAGCCAAGGTTGTAGATGGGTAAAGATCCAACAAAACCTATTAGAATTTGGGTGCGAATTCCTTATTGAAATAATTATAGAGTTCTAATTGAAGTGCACATGAAAATGAATTCTAATTGAAATGCTATTGTGGAATCCTATTCAAGTTTAATTGTCAAATTCTAATTAAAGTTCTATTTGGAAACCCTATTGGGAATTGAAATTTGTATTGGATTTGAAGAGATCAAAATAAGGAAACTTTTAGCATTTTATTTCATATACAACTCTACTTTAAGGATTGGTTAGTTTCTTATAGAAACTAGACTCTTTTTTTAGATTTGTGAAGCCAAAAAGCATTATTGCTTAGTACTCTCTCTAGCTTTTATTAATAAAACATCGTTCTTCTGTCAATTTCTCTTTTTGTTCTTTACTTTAAATCTTGTTTCTGTTATTGTGATCTTGTATACTTCACATTGCTTCATAAATCTCAAGGCGGTTCTCCATCAACTGGTGGTTTATTGTTGTTCTGCCTACAACAAAAGCTCTACCTTCCATTCAAAAAACTCGAACACTTGAGCTAAAACAGTTGCCAACCCACTTACAGTATACCTACTTGGGAGATAAAAATACAGTTCTAGTTATTATCTCAAATTCTCTTACCACAAGTGAAGAAGATCAATTGCTGAGTGTACTTCAAGATCACAAAACAACGATAAAAATAGACCATCTCCGATATAAAAAGGGGAGATGGTATAAAAAGGGATAAGCCCTTCTCTTTACATGTATAAGATCCTCATGGAAGATGAATACAAGCCTCCAATGGAGTATTGGTGGAGGTTAAAACTAAAGATGCAAGAGGTTGTGAGAGATACTGAAATTATTGTATGCAAAAATTATGTATCCTATATCAGACAGCCATAAGCGAGTCTAATACAAGCGGTACCCAAAAAAGAAGGAATCACAGTGGTTTCAAGTGAAAACGAGCTTATTCCTACTCGCACGGTAATGGGTTGGAAAAGACATTCACTTGCCCTTATGGAACTTTTGCATACAAAATAATACTTTTTGGTTTGTGCAACGCTCCAACCACTTTTAAGTGATGTATGATGCCCATATTTTTTGACATGGTGTGGAAATACATTGAGGCCTTCATGAATGATTTCTCAATATTTGGATCATCATTTAATAAATGCTTAGATCACTTGGGGTCAGTGTTGCAGCAATGTGAAAACCAACATCGTACTTAACTAAAAACCAATGTGACTTCATGGTTCAAGAAGGGATTGTCTTGGGGCACTTGATTTCAGCTAGGGGTATTGAAATCGACAAGGCTAAAATACAAGTGATAGATAAACTACCTCCACAAGCTTCAATGAAGGGATCAGAAATTTATTGGGACATGTAGGCTTCTATTGACGTTTCGTCAAGGAATTCTCAAAAATCACCAAACCTCTTTGCAGTCTCTTTTCACTTTGTTGAATAGTGTTTGATTGCTTTCAACACTCTTAAAGAAAAGTTTGTCTTAGTTCCTGTACTTGTTGCACTTGATTAGGATTTGCTTTTTAAGATGATGTGTGATGCAAGTGACTATGCAGTTGAAGCAATTTTGAGTCAGCGCAATAATAAAATTTCACATGTGATTCACTATGCCAACAAGACTCTTGTTGAGTCTCAGTCAAACTACGCCGCTACAAAAAAGAGCTTTTGAAAGTGGTGTTTGCTTTTGACAAATTCAAGTCTTACTTGATTGGGTCAAAGGTTATTGTATACATAGATCATGCAACATGAAGTACTTGCTGACTAAAAAAGATGCGAAGCCATGGATACTTCTATACCCATAGCTGAAATCCAGTACTCCCTTCTTGAATCACGAAGTGACGCTTCTCTCAATTAAGTACGAGGTTGGTTTTTTTACATGCTACAACATCGACCCCAAATGATCAAGCATTCATTAAATGATGACTTAACTACTAAGAAATAGATTTGATGAGAGTAAAATATAAACATAAGAAACACAATGGTGAGCACAAATTTTTAAACATAGGAGATGTAAGTTTATTTTAATTGGTCGTGTTATTCATTCATGCATCTTTATATTGATCCGTACAACTGATAAGTGAAGATATAACGCATGATACAAAACTAGTAGCAACAATATAATCAAGTAAATGTGTCACCAGTTTGAGTCTCCTCAGGGCCACTGAGGTGAGTACCCGACTGTAAACTTCAGGACCCCGTGGGATTAGTCGAGGTGCGTGTGAGCTGGTCCGGACACCCATGATCATCAAAATATATGTGTGTGTGTGTGTGTGTGTGTGTGTGTGTGTATATATAATCCGATAAATGTCCATCAAAATTAGATAATTATACTAATCTGTTATTGAATGCATGCATACATGCCCACCAGGCAGCCACAAAAATGACATTTTTCTAGGATCAAAGAGAAAACAAAACAAGACAAATTGGAGTGCACTACCTTAAATACAAAATTTATGTCAATTAAGAAACTAAGAATCTTTTGGCTGACATGCCTAAATGTAAGTGTCAGTCTGTAAGAACTTCGGAAATATCTCAAAATTATAACTCATAGAAAGTGGTGCTAAATAAAATCCAATAAACGAACTAGTGTGCACTATGAATACCTTGTAATGGTGACCTATCTTATGGTTATTAGACTTACTTTACATTGGAATGTAAATGTATCGGCTCTATGTTATAACATAATTGTTCTCGCTAGTAGTATCAACGGAGGGATCTAAAATAGTTTCACCCACCACACTATTATAAGAATGCTTAAAAAAAATATCAGATAATATACTTGGCGGTTGGGTCTTGGAAAGAAACAATCAAATAATATACTCGGTGGTCTGGACTTGCAATTCAATAACCTTGACCAAAGTGGTTAATTTGAAATGTTAAAAAGAAAAAATGAAATTGGTGACCAAACTGAAACAGAATTATAAATTTGGTAATCAAAAGAGGTTTTTAACTTGCCCAACTGAACTAAACATAATGGGTTAACAGATTTTAAAGGCCATATCAAATTTCCAGTTAACCAAAACACCAAGATGGGATGGACAGAAATAGACTGAAACAAAAATGAAGTTCAAGACTAATTTGGAATGTGAAAAAGTTTCATGACATGGTAAAACAAAACTATAATTCAGTTGCTAATGGAGTTTTTACCTACCAACCATCCACTAAATAGTTCGCTAGCCGCAAACAAAGGAATTTTACTGTCTCCCTAGGCAAATCAAGTTCTCTAGGAGTCATCAGAACACTGTGCTTATTTCTTCGGGACAAAATAAAGTTGACCAAAGTGAAATGTCATCATAATAAAGTCCTCTAAAGTCTTGGGGCACATTTTTAACCTCTAAAGTCAAACAGACTGAAGCAAGGGCAAAAATAGACCAACTCAATCAAAATCAACATGTAATATTCGTCCCAAAATTTCACCACACTATTTAAGCCTGTCGTTTTAATTTGCCAAATTGTCTTTTAGATAGACAGTCCAAGAACAGTAATCAAAATCAACCCTTTTAATAACATAATACAGTCTTAAACATGAATTTTAGAAGAAGAAAAAAAGGACCATAGGCGTATGCTCGAAAGATATTGTGATTAAAAAAAAGGAAATATCTTCTATCAATTCGTCGTCAGCCTTGCATTAAGCAGAAATTCTACCAAACATAAGAGTATTAATACTCTCTAACCACACAACAAACCTTTCCGCACAGGAACCAACACACACTTTTTCAATTACTTCAAAACAAAGACTTCCAAGAATTAAAGGAAAAAATGCCATCAACACCGCAAACCCGGAAAAAAAAATTGGAAAATAGGTGCTGAACTGTTTTCACGTACCACAAACAAACTGCAGTCTGTTTTAAGTGAAAAAAATTCCAGAGAACTTTCACCACCACTCTCGAATGGTCTAATGTTGTCATTTCTCCGCGAATACTTGACCGCATTTTCTTTCTTCAGATGATATATTTCAGTCAGTACCGAATTCAACACACTGCTAGTTTTTGTGCCGTGTAGGATTAACGTCTTCTTCCCAGTCTCCACCTGAAAAACTCAAACTTCAATTTATCAGGCACAAATTGAAAAATATAAATAAATTAATAACTTCATATCATATAAAAATTGAAATAAATAAATAAATAAAATTGACAACTTCATTATTATCTAAATTAAAAGAAACCGCAGATTTACTAGTTTAGGGGCACGTTTCTCTAGGTTTCGCTTGATTCTTCCTTTCTTCGGGGTCATTATTTTCAACATGATTAGCTAAAATTTGAAGGAGAAATTGAAATACAATTACAAAACTGAAAGAATTCAATAAGGCGGTACAAATTTTTTAACGTCTGAAATTGTATTGGATCTAGGGTTTACAATTTGAAGCTTCAAATAACAGATGGATCGGGAATGAGGGCGGACGCTAGAATTTTGATAACAATTAGGGTTTTTGTTAAAGGACATTGATATTGGGCTTTAATTTTTAATCTTCAGCCCAACTAAATTTCAATTGAGGACCCAATATGTTTTAAAGTGATTGAGCCTAGAAGTGATGTTAGTAGAGATACATTTTGAACCAACAATCTGACCAGCTGCACAGCAATCTCTCCTCTTCTTTCACACTATTCTAGAATTTAGTGGGAGTATCGTTAAAAAATTGAGTAAAGGTGTTTGGCTAGGGTTCATGGCAGGAGAGAGGTGACAAGAGCCTACATATCAACGTCTGTTTGGGTTTTCTTTTTGGTCAAATTGTCCAATCAGTGATCAACATAAGTCACCATGTCGCCAACCCTGTTTATGTAGCATAACCCTAAAAAATTAGAGAATGGTGGAAAAAATTGTTTCAATTTAGATTGAGCGATTACTGTGAAAAAAAATAAAAAGACATGAAAGAGAGATTTTTGTGGTGCATTTTAAAGCTCCACATTTACACATTTAACCTAGACATGTTCCCAAACCCAATAATTTTTTGAGAGGGAAAAATAAAATTTCTATTTTTAATAGAATTTTTTTTTTTTAGTGTATCATCCTATATATGCCGCCCCTGAGGCCAAGCTTTAAGACGTTAAAAAATGTTTTCTTATTTTTAATATTATTTTACATTTTTTATCATTCTAAAAACCATTTAATAATTGAAAAAAATACATAACAAACATCTAAAATGATAAAATATTATATATATTTGCTTAATAATTCTTACAATTAATCAATTATACAATATTCAAGTTTTCGAAATACAAAAACTAAACCATTTTTTATAATTTCAACTTTCAAGTAGACAAGTCATACTTAATAGATTTATAGGACTTTCGTATATACTTTCAAAAATTTCAAAAAAACGATAAGTTTAAAAATCATAAATTATATTACCATCTCAAATATTGTAGTTTCACTCAATCAATTATACTTTTATTTTAAATATATTCTATCCATTCTAAAACTTTGTGACTAATGTAAACAGAAGAAAAATAAGGATGTGGACAACATGATTATGACTGATGTTTAATATATTGAATTGACTTCAAAGTGTAAAGTACTGAGAATGATTGACTAATGATAATTTATTAAACTATCACTTTTGTTATTTATCTTTACGCCTTCAAATGCCTTTTAATTGACGGTGTTTAAGGTGTAAAATTGTAATTGGGTAAAAGCGATAGTAACTGCCTTTATATGGCCTTTCTCTAGAACGGAATGGAATACTCTAAGATACTTCATAGCCTTACCTTATTATTAGAGAAAGGGGAAAGGGCTTACTTCAGCGTCGTAGCGCCTAGTGCTCGAACATTGGCTCGAGGCATTTTCTAGTGACTAGGTAAGAGTTGTGTAACCTTTATTTTGCCTTTCTTTTGGTGAGAAACAAAAGATTGTGGACATTTTAACTATTATCATGGATTTTCAATTCATACATGCATCATTTGTTGTTATGAATAGACTTCATATGTGCATTTAACTATCAATTTTGTTATTAAATTACCGTATTAAATTACTTTTAGTTTGAGAAAAAAAGGAAGTTATGATTATATATCTAACTTCTATTAAAAAGGGGAATGAAATGGCACTGTAGAGGGAACAGTAAAGTAATATCATTTCATTGTTTATGTTTATTTTTTTCCCTTCCTTTTTTATTTATTGCCTCGTCCATACTTACGATCATGCTGACAATCATACTAACTATACTCCTTATGCTCACAACCATACTCCTTATTTTCAACTACAAAATTGATTGATATCTTCATTTTCATTTTATTTTCGTTTTGGTGTCGTGGCATTTAGGATTTTCTTTTGTGTTTTTCTTTGACCCACATTCCTGATCTCTTCTTTTATACTGCTGTCAAATTTCATCTTCGAGCTTTCAACGAGTTATTCTCTTTTTTTTTTAGTTGTTCCGCTTATTGTCAGCAAAATGGTTATGTGAAGACAACTTTGGGTACCTACATCTACGGAGGTTAATTTTCTTCGAGTGCATATTTGATGGAGGAAATAAAAGTCCAAACAATGCAGAAATTCTATATATAGTGTCCACCTTATCGCCACATAATCCTATTATTTCAAAAAAAAATATTGGTGATTGGGTTAAGAATAGGCGAGCTTGCGAAAGAAAGAAAAAGCAAATGTGTATGAAGAATCCTCAACTAAAAAAATCTGATGCATGAAATGCAACATTATTCTACTGATTGACGTTTAAGGATCTTCAATTTAAGAGGTTTAAATTTAGCAATACTTTCCAATTCTATATGTTTTTTATGCTTGTATTTGTTTTAGTTTTTCATCTCACTTCTGATAAACATGTTGTGCATTCACATCTCTAAATGTACGGGGAGTCCAATGTGCAGAGACTTCGCATAGATTGTGCGAAGTCTCAGCACAATGTGCGGACGGTCCGCACATTGCGAACACTTGGTGCGGATTGGTGTCCGCACGAAATGTGCGGAGTGTCCGTACATTCTCTGCACAATGTGCGGACACTCTGTACATTCTATGCAAAGTGTTCGCACAATGTGCAAAGAGTCCGCACACATCCGTGCAGAGTTTCGAAATTGCGCCAGCGACTTTTTTTGTATAATTTAATCATGCAACCTAATATTTGTTGTTTAATTTGTTATTTTATTAGTGAAAAATATGCATTAAATATAATAAAAAAAATATAATTATAGGAATAAGTTTAATTCCAATATAATACCAAAAAAACTCTCAAAGAAATCATCATTGCTAATTGCTAACAACAAAACAACTAACAAAAGCATCTAAACATATGAAGAAGACGAGTAAAACCTGTGAAAAAAAAGAGAAAGAAAGAGTGATGCCAAAATTTCTTATTTGAATTGGAAATGCATTATTGATACACAAAAGACTTTGCAGTCACTAGATTAAAAGTATGGATTTATTGTGTGGTATTAAATTTTTTTTGAATAATTATAATAAATCTTCTTATTACGCTAATAAAATTACAATAATTTTTTTTTTTTTTTTTACAAATAGCATTTTATTTTCAACAAAAAAAACACATTTACAAATTAACAATTTTATAACCATCTTTTTTTTTTTAATTCTCGAAAATACAATTATAAAAAAGGAAACAATATTGTAAGAAATTCTAAATAAATTTTATACATTCATAAAAAAATATAACTCCGTATATGCAACTTACCGTCGCTTACTATATTTGCAACTTACCGTATATGCTACAAACCTACCGTATTTGCGGGTTACCGTATTTGCACACAACTTATCGTATTTACAGCTTACCGTATATGTTGCCTATCGTATTTGCACCTTCCGTATTTTATTTTTGCACTTACAAATATCGAGAATGCACAACACAATACATTTACTTATCAAACTGAATGTCAAAAAAAAATTTTAGATTTTTATTTTTTCAACATAAGCATAAAATATATATTAAAATATATGTATGAATATGCAAGTCGATTTATAATTTTGTGCTCAATCTTCAATTTTTCAATATTGAATTACACAAAATTTATAAATATAATCTTCATATTCAACTTAATCATATCAATAATATCAAAGATTACAGGTAAAATGGTTTGTATATTTTAGATATTGTTTCAAAAGGTTTCCAAAAAACTAAAATTCATACACTAATAAAAATATAATAAATATAAAATTCGTGCAACGCACGTTACAGCGACTAGTATTAGAAATGGCTGCAACAAAAACTCTATGTAACTAATCATTTATTAACACTTTTGAATAATCAATTTAAAATTATTATGAATAGAGAGAAGGATAAAAAAAAAAATAGGAGTCAAAATTAAAGTGTCTTCTTTTATTGAAAATTAAGACCCGGATTTATAGGATTAAAAATGAGAGTTACAATAAAATGAAATAGATCTCTTAGATTAAATAAGACTTATATATGTATCTTGATAATATTAAATAATTATCTCATTATTTTATAACACTCCCTCTTGATCATCATTTGTACAATAACTATCTCATTAAAAGCCTTGTTTTCGATAAAAATCTAGTGAAAAGTAAATAAAGGAAAAAAGTGTTAGTTAATTGTCAATATTTTAGAGTATAAAGAAAATACTGTCTCATTATAACTTTGCTTTGAAAACCCGATGGACAAAACTTAGACAATGAAAAATAGTACAGCTACTCTCCCTGATGAAAATTACTAAAGATTTTTGAGTCAACGCATTCCAATTTCGTGTATTAAATTTTTGAATGTAAATGTCGACAATGTTTTTTTTGAATAAATCACCCATATTATCACTTGAGTGAATTTGTTGAATATCGATATTGTCATTCTTTTGAGACTCATTTGTATGAAAGGATTTTGGAGAAATATGCATTGTCCTGTCACATTTGATATAATCTCTTTTGAGTTGTCCAATACAAATTATATTGTTTTTATACAAAATTGTTGAACTAACTTATATTGAAGTTAATCCACATGATGTTTAGATATGATAAGTCACGTTCTTCAACTATACACATTCTTGACCTACTGCATAGATTACAATAATTTTAAAATGATTTGAGAGGGTTGATATCAATGATTGTTTTACAAATCTCCATAATATAGCCGTTTTTCCACATATAAACACATACCCTATTTATAATTTAACTTTATGTAGATCGGAGAGATAGCATGTATCTACATATCTTTCAAAAGTAGGCCCCGTTTGAGAATAAAATAATCCTAAATCAATAGTATGTTTCAGGTCACGAAAAATATGTTTAATATAATTCCAATATCTTTGAGTTGGTATAGAGTTATACCTTGTAAAGAGATTTACAAAAAAAACTATATCATATCGAGTGCATTTTGCAAGATAGGTCAATGCTCCGATTGCATTAAGATGTGGTACTTCAAGATAAAAAAAAACATTTTCTCCATCTTCATGTGGACAAAATAGATCTTTTTTCATATCAAATGATTGAACCATCATAGGTGCTGGCAATGAATAGCATTATTTATACAAAAACATTTGAAGACATTTTCTATATATTTAGATTGATAAACAAATAATTATTCTAGGAAATGTTCAATTTGTAACACAAGAAAAAATTTGATTTTTCCCAGATCTTTCATCTCAAACTCATTTTTCAAATAATCTGCAATTTTGTTAAGCTCTTCAGAAGTCCCAATTAAATTTAAAGTATCAACATAAACTGTCAAAATTATAAATTCAATATTTGTTTTCTTTATGAAAATATACGAGTAGACATCTTTATTATTATAATATCTTTCAACAAATATTTGCTAAGGCAATTTATACCATACGCGTTCGGATTGTTTCAATCAGTATCATGATTTTTGCAATTTAATTGGAAACATAGTTTTTGGACATATATCATCTATTCCTGACACTTTAAATCTTTCAAGGTATTTCATATATATGTCATTATCAAATGAACCATACAACTAGGTAGTTACTATATCCATAAGGCGTATGTCGAACATTTATGACACAATCAAACTAATTAAGAATTTGAAAAT
The DNA here is from genome assembly GCF_002742605.1 of Olea europaea var. sylvestris. NCBI lineage: Eukaryota > Viridiplantae > Streptophyta > Magnoliopsida > Lamiales > Oleaceae > Olea > Olea europaea. The sequence goes on along the minus strand of NC_036256.1, from coordinate 4,000,574 downwards.
AATAATGTCCATTATGAGATAATACATTTCCTGGTAATCAATTTCAGGTCTTTATGAAAATTTTTGAGCTATAAGTCAAGCTTTGAATCTCGTAATTTTATTATTTTCATTTCTCTTTCGTACAAAAACATATTTGTATTCTACGGAGGTGACATTATCAAGTGTTCAAACTATAAGTTTAAACATTTTTTGTCTCTTTAAGGAATTTAATTCTACCCATGTAGCTTTTTTTCATTTTGGACAGTCATTTCTATGTTGATAGTCTTTAACGGACTGTAGCTTAGAATTCTCATTTTGCATAATATTAAAAGCCACATTAAAGGCAAAAATATTATTTATAACAATATTATTTAGTTTCCATAATTGATAATTGATTGAAAACTCATTATTTTTGTACTTGTGATTCTTTATGGACCATTTTTTAATATTTGATTGATCAATTTTCTAATGTTATATTTTCTAAATTTTCGAATGATTTTTCTCTTGTATTTTCCCTTTTCGAGGTACAAAGTTTCTTGAATCAACTATTCAACCACGTTTTTGACGTATTTGAGATTTATTTATTACAGCAGATTATCATTTGGGAACATCAATTTTTGTTGAAATATTTTCTGCTGTTATATATGATTTTTTTTTTTTACTTTTCTTGTGCAAAAAAAGACATCTGGTAATTGATTTGCAATTTTTTACAAATGAATAATTTTTTCAATCTCTTACTTGCATTGATTACTACGAAAATTAGAGTGAGATAGAATTATTTTATTCCAATAAATTTTATCTCATTTTTCAATATGTAGTTTTCCCCTTCCAAAGTTGGAAAAGGTCTTTCATCAAAATTACAATCTGCAAAACGTACTATAAATAAATCACCCGTTAAAGGTTCAAGACATCTAATAATAGATGGTGAATCAAAACCAACATAAATATCAAGTCTCCGTTGGAGACTCATTCTAGTACATTGTGAGGGTAAAGTAGGAACTTAGATAGCACAACCAAAAATTCGTAAGTGAGAAACATAAAATTCATGACCAACTGCAAGTTGCAAAGATGAATATAGATAATAAGCAGTTGGTCTTATACGGTTACCATATGCAGCATATAATATGGCATGACCCCGAATAACAGTTGGGAGTTTACTTTCATAAGTAATAGTCTAACAATAAGTTGTCAATGTTTAATGAATGATTTCGTTAAATCATTTTGTGTATGAACATGTGCAATTGAATGTTCAATAACAATCCCAATTGACATACAATAATCAACGAATGCTTGTGATTTAAATTCGACAATATTATTAAGAAAAATTGTCCTGATTGAGTATTCGGGAAATTGAGCTCGTAATTTTATGATTTGAGCAAAATAGTATTGTAAAAACTACATTTTTAGTAGCAAAGTAGGAGTGTAAGGGAACATCTAGTAGAAAAATCGATTAATATTATAAAATAACAAAATGGCCCACATGATGGACATATTGATCTACATATATCTGCATGAATTCTTTTCAAGAAAGTTGGAGATCAATGTTGACCTTTGTAGTCGAAGATCTAATGACTAATTTGCCTTACAAACAAGCTACAAATGGATAATCATTTGGTAAAAGAATCTTTTAATTCTTTAAAGGATGTCCATGTGAGTTGTTTATTATTTGACGCACTTTTATAGCTCCTGAATGTCCAAGTCGATCATGTTAAAGTATAAAAATGTTTTAAGTCAATGAACTTTTGGTTCGTGATAATATTTGATTCAATCACTTTAATAAATGTGTAATACATGTCAAGTGAGAGTGTGAGACTTTTCTTTTATCTGCTTCTGGTCAGATACAAAAGAAGTAATGCAAAGATATTCAATATTACTTTCTTGCATATCTCAATATGATATCGATTACAGTAGATATCTTTAAAATTAAGTAAATTTCTTTTAGATTTGCTAGAATAAAGTGCACAATCAATATATAATTTTGTATATAATTGATAAAATAATTCAAGCTTTTCTGGTGCTTCTAACGATTCGATGTACATTTGTATCAACCTTATTTTTAAGTCCTTGCGTAATTGTACTATCAATTAAGCAGATATTTTGATAATCCATCGTGAATCTAAAAATATAACAAAATAGATATTATTTTTAAAAACTTAAATTTAAATTTAAAGGAGAAAACATAATTCAATATTTTGAAATTAACGATGCATAATAAAGTTTTAAATTTTTACGAAAAGTAAAAACATATTTCAAATTGAATTTTAAAATCAAAGGGAAATACTAGAAACATAAAAAGTAAACTAATTTACATCTTCAATTATGCCACCCTAATCAAATTGTCAATATTGACATTTGGATCGGCAATTAAATCATAGACATCCAAATAACTCACGTCAATTTGATCATCATAATTAGCAAAATTTGTCTCCACTTTTCTTTTTTCCTTTTTTTCTTGATTGATTTTTTGTAGAGATCCACAAAATATTGTCATATAACAAGTATATGTCCAATGCCCTTTCATTCTACATCTAAAGTATCTTTCTTTGTACTCCTTTTGATTGCTTTGTACCTTTCAAAATTATTACCTTGTTGCTGATAGCTTTATTGTTTATTTTGTCATTGGTTTATTCCAGGTTTTTCTCATGTCTATGAGAAAATTCGTGTCCATGTCTACGTCATTGTCATGATATTGCATTTGCTTCAAGCAATGATACAGAACTAGTTGGAGGTAACCCATAATTTTTCATCGGCAATTCATCATTTTATTCAGGTAGAAGTAGGCAAAATATGAGTTTCGAGTACTTTTTAAAATCGTGCTCACAATATTGCTGCTGGGAGATTACATTCAAGGCGTAAAAGGTAGAAAAAATTATCCAACATATTTTCATAGGTGATTTTTTCTCCACACAATTCAATTTTGAACATATTCTAAAGAATTCATAATTGTATTTATTAATAGTTTTAAAATCTTGCAAATGAAGATGCATCCTATATAATCTGAATCCACGTATTCAATGACTCAAATTGTATTTCTACCAAAATGCAAACAAGCATTAATTGAGCCTTTCAAGTATATGAATATCCATTACACTGTTTTCTAATGTTCCTTGCTAGGATTTGCTATGTACTTACTAATTGCATTGACTGCATGTACCAAATCTGGCCTTGTACAAATTATAGTATATATTAATGAACCAACTGCACTGAAATAAGACATATAATCAACGTCTTCATTTGATTGAGGACACAATCCAGAAGACAATTTGAAGTGGACAGCTAAGTGAATGCTGATAGACTTAACATTCAGCATATTGAACTTTTGAAGCACCTTCTCAATGAACCCCACCTCAAATACAATCTGCCAGTCATTCTATCCCTCAAGATTTTCATACCAAGAATTTTCTTTGTTGTACTAAAATCCTTCATTTCAATTTCTTTATTGAGTTGAAATTTTATCTTTCTGACCTCTGCTTTATCATTGACTGCAATAAGCATATCATCAACATACAACAACAAATATCTTATCGGTCAACCTTCTTCCTGAAGTATACACAACTGTCATAATTACTTCTGTTGAAACTATGAGTAGTCATGAATGGATCGAATCTTTTGTACCACTCCTTCAATGACTGCTTTAGTCTATACAAGGACTTCTTCAACGAGCACATAGTTTTCCTTCCCAGAAATTATAAAACCCTCTGGTTATTATATGTAAATATTCTCTTCAAGTTCTCCATGCAAAAATGCTATCTTGAAATCTATCTGTTCAAGTTCCAAATCATTCTTTACAACTGTCCCAGTAAAGCCCGGATTGAACTATACTTTATAACTGGTGAGAACACATCTGTGAAGTCAACACCTGAAATCTGACTTAGCCCTTTGCTATCAATTTGGCCTCATACGTAGTATCTTCAATTATTGATGTCCCTTCTTTCTTTTTAAACATCCACTTGTAGCGAGCAATCCTTTTATTCTTAGATAATTTCACCAAGTCCCAAGTATAATTTTTATTCAATGAATCCATCTCCTCCTACATAGCCATCAACCATCTACTAGAATCAATGTAACTACCTCTGTATATGTAGCAAGTTCCTTAGTAGAATAAATTTCTTCAGACACATTCAAAGCATACGCTGTCAAGTCTGTTTATCTACACTTTTGTGGAGGTCTAATTTGTTTGCAAGATCTACCCTTGGCAATTGTGTATTGTGGTGTAGGCCAAGTAGGTAAAATATTACTGTCTGTCAATTCTGAACTAGACTGTTGTAGAGTTTATTGTTCTAAAACCTCTTATTGTTCCTCTAAACCAATTTTTAACTCCACCAGAGTTGAATGATTCTATTTTTTATTTTTATTGGAATCCCCACAGGGTAAATTATGAATATAACAAGTGCATCAAATACTACATTTCTACTAACCACATCATTTCTTATCTTAGGACACCACAATTTATACCCAAGAGAGGCACTTTCTGAACCTAGGCTTCAACCTCTCATCATCGACATGAGCATAAGCAGAACACTTAAAAATCTTCAAATTAGTATAATAAGAAGGTTTTTCAGACTATACATCTTCTGGTGTCTTTTTTTCAATGGCATTTGAGGGTGATCGATTAATTAGAAATTAAGATGTGGCACTAGCTTCAACCCAAAAAATCTTAGGCAGTCCAGAATTCGAAAGTATACAACGGACATTTTCCATCAAAATTCTATTTATTTGTTCTGCCACACTATTTCGTTGAGGAGTTTCGAGCACTATCAAGTGTCTTAAGATGCCCTCAGCCATACAAAAGCTATTAAATTCTTTTGAACAAAACTCTAACCTATTATCTGTTCGTAGACGTTTAATCTACTTTCCAATTTGCTTTTCATTCATTGTTTTCAGTTCTTTGAAGGTCCCAAACACATTAATCTTCCGTTTCAAGAAGAATACCCAAACTTTCACGAAAAAATCATCAATCACTATTAACAGATAATAAGCACATCCTCTTGAAGATACCATGGTCGGTCCCTAAAGATTTGAATTGATATATTCAAGTGTTCCCTTCGTATTACGTCTTCATGTAGTAAATCTGACTCTTTTCTATTTTCAGAAGATACAATGCTCATAAAACTTTATCTTACTGGTCTTCTGCCCATCAAGAAGTCCCCTCTTACCCAATTCTGCTATACCATTCTCACTTATATGCTAAAGTCGCATATGCCAAAATTTTGTAATTTCCTTATCAGTCAAAAAAGTAGAGACTATTGTATTTCCGTAACTGTGGATCATGCAAAATGTACAACTATGTACAACTATGTAGAGTTTCTGGATTTCTATTTGCCCCTCCTATTTGTACCAATATTCCTATTTCGCTTTCTCCCATGAACAACCAAGCCTTCAGCCTGACTCCTAGATCCTCCAACAAGATGTATCATCTTCTCCTTAGACAGTAAAGCATCATAGACATCCTTCACGGTGAAAATATCCTGACTATAGATAGTGGTATTTCACAAAGTCACATATGACGGAGGCAATGAACACAACAACATCTCTGCCAAGTCCTCCTCATCATACTTAATCTCCAATGTCTCCAAATCTACCACGATTTCTTTGAAATAGTTAAGTGATCATCTAACGATGCACCTTCAAACATTCAGTGAGAATACAAGCATTATTTCAAGTGTAGCTTGCTGGTAAAGTTCTTTGTCATACAAAGTTGCTCCAATTTCAACCACAAAGTAGCGGCACTTTTCTCCTTGAGGACACTTTTCTCTTTGAGAACATTTTAAAGAATTTGATTTGATGGATGCAGATGAATTTGGGATTGAGCTTTCCAATCCCTACACTCCTTTTCATTCCGTGTCTAGGTTGAAGGTATCTTATCAAAGTCAAGCAAGGCTTCCTCCAAATCCATCTGTGCGAAGGCTGCTCGCATCTTCACTTGTCATAAAGTAAATTTTGTATTTCGATCTAATAACAAAATATCATACTTCATCATTACCAGGCAAAATAATCAACCTCAACTCTGATACCACTTGTTATAAACAAACAAGTTACTAGAATCGCTCTGACACTAGTTGTTATGAATTAGATCGAAAGATTATGATAACAATGAAATAAACAAGAACCAAATAAAAAACATCAAGATTTACGTGAAAATCCATGGTGGGAAAAAAATCACAAGCAGAGGAAGAGAAATTCATTATAATCAATTTACAACAAGAGTTCAATGCTCTCAACTAAGACATAAAGCTCTCAAAATGTCTTGTGAATGTTATGGGAATAATACAAGTTGTGGCTTATATATATATATATATATATATATAACCCTAGAAATCAAGTTGAAGATTAATAGGAGTTCAAAACACGTTAAAATGGAAAATTCAGGAAACTTGTCGCTCCAGCGATAAGCGGGTGATAGCCCTGTCTGAGCTTCAGGCGGGCGAGATCTTTTTGTTCAAAATTTGTTAGTGTTGCTCGAGCGTCTAGCTAGTAGCATGCTAGCAAAAATGAGACGACTTTACCAAAATTGTGATATTGAAGACATTGAGTACGAGGGAAAACTTGCTCGATACAAAAATTTTCATCAATCAAAATGAAATAATGGGAAGTAGCTGCTACTCTTTTTCATTCGCTCAAATTTTCTCCCATTAAATTTTCTTGACAAAATTTGAACGATTCAACATTTTATTAGTTTAATTTTTTGTCTCCTTTTTTCATTTGTTTGGTATTTTTGTTTAATCCAATTTTTTTCAAACAAGATTTTTAATAAGCCAGTTATTTTGTAAATGGTTGTTTAAGGGAAAGTGCTGTAAATAATGTTATATTTGTCAATGACCATTGTATCATTGCAGCCCTAATTGTAATATATAAACATGAGACCCCTTAGTTCTTAAATATACAGAAATTTATTGAGTTTTTCTATTTTCATATTTTTTCTCTCTAATCAATACCATATTATATCATTAACACGCTAAACAACTTTATGTATCCAATCTTTTATTGATACTACAGACGTATGACCTATTATTTTGTTAGCTTCTTTACCATAAACTTTGGGTTGTCACTGTTCCATGTGTCATAGTTATTCCTAATCATTGCATTAATTTACTGGTTTGATAAATAATTGTGACTTCAACTCTATTGATCCACCAAGATCTTGTTTGGCTTGAGCTTAAAGAAGTTATAACATCTTTTCAAATTACCACATTTCATCAAATAAACAATGACATCATCCAAGCTCTGAATTACATCATACATTCATTTCAAAGAGCAAGGAAACATTTTATAACAAGGGTTTTGCTACAAGTACACAGAGTTACATAGCTCGATGTATGTATAGCCCCCTCACAATAGGGGGCCCGTGATTTTTTTTGTTGGGCGCGGCTCCCTATTGTGAGGGGGTTGTACACTGAACTGTGTAGTTCGGTGTACAAATATCAAAACCCTTATAGTAAATGTCGGTACAGTGATAAGCTACATGGTGAAACATTTTGAACATGCCAATTTGCTAGTCCAATGTCTTGTGATGACTTTCTTAACCAAAAAAAAAATGACAATCCATTCCCCATTTCAACTTATTTTTTTAAAACTTATTTTTCAACAACACATTTTCTCATAAATTAATTTATACATAAATTCAAAACATTCTCATACTTTTAACCATACTAGTCATTTGTAGTTTTTTAATGTAATGGTAACATGTCGAATGTTAAGGATTGCTGAGAAGTGTACGAAGATTCATTGGATTAGTGGATTGTATGAGGATGTGATCAATTTTTCTTGTTCTTTGATGGTCTCGTGTCGAATTTCTTTTCATGTTGATGTTGGGACTTTCATTTAAATTCTTTTCATTTAGAATGATGGAAAGAGTGATCCTTATCAATTTGGTTTTTCCATATCAAGCTGTTTCTGATGGCCAAAGTTGCTTAAAATTTAAAGATCTATGTTGTAAAGGAAAAGTAGTGAAACAGAGATGAAGTTAAGGCATTTTGATTTTAGTTTGTTGCATGTTCTTGTTGTCAGTATTTCATTGTCTATGCTTGTAATTTCTTGTATACCTTGCTCATGCGTGTGTGCACAAAGAATAAAAATTTACAAAATAAATTCAATGGAATAAGAATAAGTGAGAAAGGGCAACGAGAGGTTATAGTATAGTCCACATGGGTTTTCCTACACTTGTTTCAAATCCAGTTCGTAGAACAACTGCTAGGCAGCCACCAATGAAAAAGAGAAATCACCTTATCTGTTGTGCACTGCAATATTTTTGTACCACTTCCATTGGTACAGATAATAGTACCACTAAATACGACGTAATCAAGAAAATATCATATCAAATTTTCCATATAAATGAATGTTTTACTCACAATTTAAGAATGTCAATGCAGTGATTCATACAAATTATATAGATGATTTCACAATTAGCACATTTCATATATGGAAACCTAGAAAAATAACGTTATTTTTTAGTACTAACGTGAAGGCTTAACTATTATTGTGTGACTGTTAAATTAATTTCAACTTTCTTTAGCTTCCACTTAGGGGTGTAAAACCTGTCAATTATACATCTATACCAAATCGAAACCACTGCCATCTCCTCTGATCGCTACCCTATGCTTTTTACCTTCCACAACACCAACACGAAAAATAATAATCAAGCACAAGAAAAAAGTGGGCAAAGGTGTAATTTAACAATATTGTCTTTAACTTCCAGCACTAATAGAATCCTAAATCAAATAGACAGAAAACTGAATTTCACTATGAAAATAAACTCAATTTCATTTCTTTAATCAACCTTAAATGATGAAATATATTGACACAAATAGATTTCAAGAAAGTCTAGGAATTTAAGGTTTTAAACCAACTTCATTATTCTTCCAATTAATTGGAATTGGTATAGAACACACGTTCGTGTGTTGCCAAAAATAACCTTATTTACTAATACAAGATACTAACAAAATGGAAATAGATAAAACTTTTACACATATAGGAAAACGGAGAATAGGAATAAAACAAAATACCTACCTACTAAAGAGAGTCACAACTTCTTCACATTCACATGCATTCTACGACCATATTCCATTTATCTCTTGAGCACCATTACGATACAATAAATACGGAACCTACACTTCGTACTCATAATCAACCAAGAGATTGCCACCAAATTATCTGCTCAAATCAATGAACTCGAGCATCATATCACGTACACCATAATCCATCCTTGTATCAATTGCATTTTCATATAGTTTCATATAAATTGCAATCAATTTTGCATGTCATTCAACTAAATGTAACCAATTTTACTGAGTAACTTGTGTTATGGTCATTCACTACTATAAACTGGAACTAGGGTTAAGTATTCTTGAAGACCTGAAATTTATTAAATAATAAACCCCCTAAAAACTCAATTCAAAAAAAAAGAAAAGAAAAGAAATCAAGTTTCACAAAAATTCCTAAGGAGAAAAACTACTTATGAGTGCAATTTGTGCACTTATTTAGACTATTTTATTAAATTTTTATGTTGTCAATTTATTAATTTTAATTTGACTTAGGTTAACTTTCTTTGTGTTTTTAGTGATGGACTCGTTCGGAGCAAATAAAAAGGATGAAGAATAAATTGGCTATTGGATGCAATATTGAAGATCAAACTCAACACTTGTAAAATTGAAGAAGACGTTGATTGCACAATTAAGGAACTCAAGGACTGCATTGCATTAACTTAAAAGTTTGATGACTTGGAAAAAATAAATTATTAATAAGACCTCAATTTGGAAATAATTAAATCGGGATTTGGAGTCAAAAGAAAAGAAAGAGGTGAGATATAGAAAAAGAAGTGGGCTGCCGACAGGAAGAAAAGGATTGGATTTGTATTGGAAGTCAATAATTGTTGTCACTTTGAAATTCAAATCATACAAAATAAACGTGGGCTGCTTGGGATTTTGTGTGTGTGTGTGTGTGTCTATATATATATATATATATATATATATATATATAATTTAGAGAAACTCCATACGCATACTGTTTGGGAGAGGAGAAATTAAGCGTTTGCCTTGTGAAATTAGAGAGGAGTATACGCACAGAAAAGGGGCTGAATTTGGATTTTTTTTATCGACCAAACCGAATCAGGAAAGAAGGGAAGACAGCTGCAAATCTGGGGAAATATTATTACACACATTGGCGGCTAACTTTGAGGAATTGAGAGACATATATACATGCAACAGAGGGAAGCTGGGATTGGAAAAAAAAAAAAAAAAAGAACCAGAATAAAGGTTGCTGTTGCAGGAAGGAATTGAAGGTTGCCTTGGGTCAAAGGAGAGAGATACATGGCTAGAAATTAAGGAGCAAATTGATTGGCAGTTGATAAAAACAATTGGATGGCTGTTTTTGAAGAAAATAACATATACACGCATGCATGAACTAAGGAAAAGTGTGGAATTAATCACGTTCGCTAAAATTCCGGTGACGTCTTTCCAATTTTTTTGTGTTTAATTCCAATAATATGCTAGACTAATTTTTCTCATGTATTGGATGAAAATGAAACCCGTTATTATTTATTTTTAATTCGAGACACATGGCTTAGTAGAACTCTTGCAATTATTGATTAATCTCGCATGCTTAATTTTATTATTTGATTGCTTGATCACCAATTAATTATATGGTTGTTTGTTGTAGTGTTGGGAAGCTCACAATAGGTTTAGAACACTACATGATTAACATACGTGCAATAAATTTTAGGAATAACATTTATTAAGTGTGCAATCTTTAAGATAATTATGAAATTGAATGCGTTCTATTCATATGAATTCGGACTAGGAATAGAATCGGATCGTGAATCTGATAGATTTAATTTGTCTTGGAAAGGAAAATTAATTGCAATAGAATTATCGATTGTCAAGAATGTAAGAGCAAAACTAGCTACGTACTCAAGACTTTGAATAGATAATAATAGGTGGATTCGTAATCCAATACTCGTCCCATATACATATTAAATTCACATTTTATATGTTTTCGTAGATTAAATTAGAATAATTAAAAATCATAAAAATCACTTTTATTTGTTCACTTTGAATCTAATTAAGAACTAGTATACTCAATTAAATTTTATTTCTCGTGGGACGACAATCTTAACTCATCAAATCTATTACTTGTCAACGATCCCGTACGCTTGCGGGTTTCACACGAACAACTACCATTTCAACGCAAAGAGAGAACCTTCCACTTCCTTTCAACTCTGCAAATAATAATTAAATCTCAGAATTCATTGTGAATAAAAGTCAAATTCATTAAACGATGTGATGTTGCATTTCTACACGCATAAAGCCCACATAAGCATGTAAATTCCTCTACTTAGTGTATAGATTACCCATTGGCTTGTATCAATATTGGATTCTAGAAGGTGACATGGACAACATTTATTAAAATTTGTTCAACAAAATGATCGAATCGCTGCAACATCGTCATGGAAACCAAAATTTATTAAACCCGTAGAAAAACCCTAAAAACTCAATCACAAAAGAAAATCAAGCTTCACAAAATTTCGTAAGAAAAACTACAATTCCCCCACAAAGAGAAAACCTTCCACATCCTTTCGACTTTGCAAACAAATAATTAAAAACTGTCACAAATTATTGTAGATAAAAATAATTTTACGAATATCGCGGTACATAATTGTATGATTTTTTGCCACCAAACACTGTTGAAATTTTAAAAGTGATTCAATCAATAATTTACGGATTCAAAACATTCAAACCTAAGAATATGTACCAAGTATGTTGATTTTAAATTTAGCCAATAATTTTTATAGAATGATAAAATTAAGCAAATATGCAAAATCATCACAAACAACTGAAGGAGAAAAAAAAACGTGGTTCTCCAAATTAGCAACTAATGAGAGGGCAATCTGGACATTTGCTGTATTTTAAGTTGGTAGATATCACGTGGCAGCTCCTGATTCGTGTATTTGATATGACCCGGATCTGTGTTTCTTCTGGTTGGATGTGGACCATTGGATTAAATGAATGGTGGAGATTAAACTAGAGTTGGCCCTTAGTTTTGATAACCAGCTGGAAGGGTGTTATTATTATTTCATACGGTTTTGATAATATCTCCTTTTCTCTCTCTCTGTTGGTCGACTTTTCTTTTCCTTTCTTGGCTCTTTGAATCTGGAGATTGTTTCTCCATTTGGATGATTCTGGTTAAATGTAAATACTATAGTAAATAGAGGACGGTCTTGTATGCGTGATCTGTCTTGTTTTTGTACTTGTAGCTGGTTAGGGAGGAAGCTGTGAGTTTATGTCCAGATTTGAGATCCGGTTTTAGGGTTGATGATTGATCTGGTTTTCTATCTTGGTTCTATGTACTGTACACTCTCTCTGTGAGGCAGAATTGCACTAGTGGATTGGGCTGACCTGAGCTCCCCAGATTAAGCCTTCAAGGCCGAACTGGGTGACCATTCTTGTGTTCTTATTTTCTTGCACTTTATATTTGTGTTGTGCTTGATGTGTTTTTCGGTGTTGGGGTACGAATTTCCTAACAAATCTGGTATCAGAGCCTATAAGGCCGTGAGGTAAGGTATATTTGGATACAGTTTAATCTCTTATCGTATTAACACATTTACTTCACTTGTGCAGTTTTTAAAAAGTGAAATATAGTGATTCTTGGAAGCTAGGGTTTCGGACCCCTATCTGCAGAAACCGAAACTGCATTTTTTTGATACTGTATTACACAGTATTTTTGGTGAGATCTTTAACAATTAAACACTGTTGTCCTTTGCTTGATATAAATGTTGAATCTGATTTCAAGCATGTTATTGTGATTGTATCATTCAAAGAAACTGAACATTGTGTTTAATTGTGATAGGAAAACGTTTTTAGGAAATTTCATTTTTCTGGAATCTTATTGATTGGTACCAAATTTTTTGGAAATCTGAAATTTTTTAGTTACTGTGTTTTTTGATCAGTATATATTGGATTATTGTCTGCTTGTTTTCGGGTCAGCTTACTTGTCAATTATCTGCAAAATTTTTTCAAAAACTTTTTCTGTAACCTAAGTGATTTCTTGAATTAAATCACTTATGTCCTTGAGTAACAATCCTTTTACAGAACCTGCAATGGGTTCGAAGGTCGAATTAAGTCAATTCGATGGAAAGGATGATTACTCTATATGGAAACAGAAAATGAGGGCCATTTTGGTCCAGCAAAAGGTTGCAAAAGCCCTTGATGATCCTGAAAAGTTTCCTGATGAATTGAAAGCTAAGCCTACTGAAATTGAAGATATGAATGAAATAGCATATAGTTCAATTATACTACACTTGTCTGATAACATAGTGAGATAAGTTGAAGAACATAAAACTGCTCGAGCCCTGTGGGAAGCCCTAGATACTTTGTTCTTAACTAAAACACTGCCTAATAAGATCTACCCGTTGGAAAAATTGTTTAGCTTCAAAATGGATCCTGGAAAAGACTTAGAATCTAATCTCAGTGACTTTAGCATTCTTGTCAAGAGTCTTTCACATAACGATAAGAAATTTGAGGATGAAGATTTGGCTGTGATCCTTCTAAATTCACTACCCGAATCTTATAAAGATATCCGAAATGCAATAAAATATTCAAGAGATGCCTTAACACAAACAATTGTGACAAATGCCCTAAAATCTAGGGAGTTGGAGGTTAAAAAGGAAACAAGAATTAACCCTAGAGAAGAGAACCTGTTTGTTAGAGAGAGAACTGATAAAAGAGAGAACCATTCGTTGAATAAGAGGTTCAAATCTAAATCAAGAGGTAGGTCCAAGTCAAGGGATAAAAGCAATAAAAAATGCTATCATTGTGGAAAACTTGAACATTTCAAAAGGGATTGCTTCGAATTAAAGAAGAAGTTAAAAGAACCTAATAACAGTGAGTTGAATAATGCTGCTGTAAGTTCAGAACTTGACAGCCTTCTTGTTATGACTGTGTCTAACGATGAGACAGACACTGACTGGATACTTGACTCTGGATGTACATTTCATATGTGCCCAAATAAAACTTGGCTCCACTCAGATTTGTGGGGTCCAGAAAGCCACTCAACCTTTGGTGGGAATAAATATTTTCTTTCTATAATTGATGATTATTCTAGAAAGGTCTGGACATACCCCTTAAAGACAAAATCTGAAACATTTCAAAAATTCAGAATTTGGTTAACGATGGTTGAAAATCAATTGGGCAGAAAATTAAAAACCTTAAGGACAGATAATGGGTTGGAATTCTGTAATGCAGAATTTGATAACTTTTGCAGGCAAAAGGGAATTATTAGGCATAGAACTGTTAAGCATACTTCCCAATAGAATGGGGTAGCTGAAAGAATGAACAGAACTCTAATGAATAAAGTTAGATGCATGCTAATAAGTTCTGGTCTAGCAATAGGTTTTTGGGCAGAAGCTTTATGCACTGCAGCCTATCTAATTAATAGGTCACCATGTAGTTCTGTAAAGTTCAAGGCCCCTCAGGAATTGTGGACTGAAAAAACACCAAATCTGTCTAATATTAGGGTCTTCGGATGTGCTGCATATGCACATCAAGTTGAAGGCAAGTTAGATCCTAGAGCCACCAAATGTGTCATGTTAGGGTACCCTGAAGGAGTTAAAGGGTACAGGTTATGGGTACTAGGTGAGAAAGGCATTAAAATCATTAACAGTAGAAATGTGGTGTTTAATGAATCTGCCATGCTTAAAGAGTAAAAGGGATAAACATGAGGCAATTGAAAATAGTACTTCACAGAATGAGGTGAAGTTGGCAAGATTGGGTCACAATTCTATTGAGATAACTGAACCTGAAAATGAACAGCCAAATGTTAGATCAGACAACACAAATGAAGGTGAAGTTATAACAGCCCAAACTGAAACTGAAATTGTGACACCTGAAAATGAAACTAGTACCCAAGATTATCAATTAGTAAGAGATAGGGAAAGGAGACAGATTAAACCCAATCCAAGATATGAGACTAATAATCTGACAGACTTTGCCCTTATCACTGGTGAGAACTTAGAACATGCTGAACCTTATACTTATGATGAAGCTATAAGTTGTTCTAAATCTCAGAATCGGAAAGATGCCATGAGGGAAGAAATGAAATCCCTGATTGATAATAAAACATGGAAACTTGTGAAGAAACCTAAAAATCAGAGAGTGGTTCAATGCAAGTGGATTTATAAACTTAAAGAAGGCAATTCCCCAACTGACCCTTTAAGGTATAAGGCAAGATTAGTGGCCAAAGGGTTCACCCAAAGGGAGGGAATTGATTACAATGAAATTTTTTCACCTGTAATCAAATATAAGACAATAAGGCTAATACTTGCTCTAGTTGTTCAGTTTAATTGGGAACTTGAACAATTAGATGTCAAAACAGCTTTCTTGCATGGAAAATTGGATGAGGACATCTATATGTGTCAACCTCAAGGTTTTGAGGAAAAGGAGAAACCTCAAGATTTTGAGGAAAAGGAAAAATCTGATTATGTTTGTAAATTACCTGGCAGCAAGATATATCTACTCTTGTATGTAGATGATATGCTGCTGGCCATTTCAAGCAAGGCTGAAATAAAAATAATGAAGAACCTCCTAAAATCTGAATTTGACATGAAAGACTTAGGGAATGCCAAGAAAATACTGGGAATGGTGATAACTAGGAATAGACAAGAAGGCAGGTTAATAATAACCCAAGAGTCTTACCTACATAAAGTTTTATCTAAGTTTGGCATGAAAGAAGCTAAGTCTGTCAATATTTCCTTTGCTGCCCATATGAATCTCTCATCTACCCACTGCCCTAAAACTAAATCTGAGATTAAAGATATGACAAATATTCCATATGCTAATGGTGTTTGATCTGTTATGTTTTTCATGAGTAAAACACAAGCAAACCTTGCATATTCAATTAGTTTTTTAAGTAGGTTTATGGCAAACCCGGGGAAACCACATTGGGCTGGCTTAAAATGGCTATTACGGTATATAGCTGGGACACTAAGTGTAGGATTAGTGTACAAAAAGGGATCAGAACCATTAACCCTTAAAGGGTACGTGGATTCTGATTTTGCTGGAGATAAGGATCAAAGAAAATCTACCACAGCTTTTTTCTTTACACTTGGTGATAATTGTATCACATGGAAGTCTCAACTTCAACCAATTGTCACTTTATCTAGTACTGAAGCTGAATATGTGGCAATTACTGAATGTGTTAAAGAATGTATATGGCTGAAAGGAATTTTAAGTGAACTGAATTTTCTTCTTTCATCACATGTTATTCTTACTGATAGTCAGAGTGCATTATTGTTAAGCAAGAACCCTGTCTATCATGAAAGGTCCAAGCACTTTGAGGTGAAGTATCATTTCATAAGAGAGAAACTATCTTTAGGTGAAATGATGTTAGAGTAAATTCATACTGACATTAACCCATCTGATATGGGCACAAAAATTCTGCCTGTGAGTAAGTTTAGAATGTGTTTGTCACTTCTCAACATTGATACTGGGTAATTTTTCTTTGCAGGTACCTAAGGCAATGATGTTGTTCAGCCTTTCCACAATAGTGCAATTCAGCAACTGAGAGAGTGAGTGCAATTTTGAGAACCAAGGTGAAGATTGAAGGAGAAAAAAAAAACGTGGTTCTCCAAATTAGCAACTAATGAGAGGGCAATCTGGACATTTGCTGTATTTTAAGTTGGTAGATATCACGTGGCAGCTCCTGATTCGTGTATTTGATATGACCCGGATATGTGTTTCTTCTGGTTGGATGTGGACCATTGGATTAAATGAATGGTGGAGATTAAACTAGAGTTGGCCCTTAGTTTTGATAACCAGCTGGAAGGGTGGTATTATTATTTCATACGGTTTTGATAATATCTCCTTTTTTCTCTCTCTGGTGGTCGACTCTTCTTCTCCCTTTCTTGGCTCTTTGAATCTGGAGATTGTTTCTCCATTTGGATGATTCTGGTTAAATGTAAATACTATAGTAAATAGAGGACGGTCTTGTATGCGTGATCTGTCTTGTTTTTGTAGTTGTAGTCGGTTAGGGAGGAAGCTGTGAGTTTATGTCCAGATTTGAGATCCGATTTTAGGGTTGATGATTGATCTGATTTTCTATCTTGGTTCTATGTACTGTACACTCTCTCTGTGAGGCAGAATTGCACTAGTGGATTGGGCTAACCTGAGCCCCTCAGATTAAGCCTTCAAGGCCGAACTGGGTGACCATTCTTGTGTTCTTATTTTCTTGCACTTTATATTTGTGTTGTGTTTGATGTGTTTTTCGGTGTTGGGGTACGAATTTCCTAACAACAACCTCATTGTAGCCATCATGAAACCCAGATTTGTGACTCAATTTGAAGAAATGTAAATTCAAAGGCAAAAAATTACGTCTTATTTAAGGATGCCCTAAATAAAATCTAAGTAAAGTTTCAATCTATGCATCTCGCCTTCTGTTCTATGATAATTTCTTAATTTAATGGATTTTGAAGGAAGAAAATGAAGCAGCCACTGTAGATTTTTCTATGGATTAGCGGTCGCAAAAAAGAAATTCACTTAGATGTTAAATCATCAATCCAACGGTGCAAGAAAAAGAAACATAATTCCAATAGGTTAAACGAGGTACACACTAGTGGAAGGAGATACTAATTTTCAATAGGTGGTTTTGTTCAATTGACATTACCAACGAGGGTGTTGCAGGAGGAAAGGCTGAAACATATTCAAATTTTGCACGTGAGAAGAATGATTCGAATATGTTATAGATAGAGCATTAAATGTTAAATTTGTGTACTGTTACTTATCTATCCATAAACACTTTGCTATATTATATATTCGCTTTATTACGACAATTAAATGAATTAGCTACAGTGATACATTAGTTAAGTTAAAAAGCATTGCAATTTTTTATTCCCACAAATACACACAATATTGAAGTAGCTACAGTAATTAACTTGTTTAGCTACAGTGCAAGTATTTGTCTTCTCACACACAGTGCATATACACACATTACAAAGGAAACCAGATTGGAACCGGTTCAATGTGAAATGAAGGGTCCAAAAATGAAGAGTAAATGACCATCCTCTCTTTTAAGGTATGTTAAACTCGTGTGCTATTTCTTTTCTATCCATAAGCACTTTGCTACAGTACATATTGGCTTTGTTAGGATAGTCAAATGAAGTAGCTACAATAATATATCTGTTCAGCTACAGTGCACTGCCATTTTTTATTTTCACACATACACAAAATATTGAAGTAGCTACAATGATTAACTTGTTCAGCTATAGTGCAAGCATTTTGTCTTTCCACACACAATGCATATGCACACATAACAAAGGAAACCAAATTGGAATCGGTTCAATGTGAAATAAAAGATCCAAAAAATGAAGAGTAAATGACCATTCTCACTTTTTAGGTATATTAAACTCGTGTGCTGTTAATTTTCTATCCATAAACACTTTGCTACATTACATATTAATTTTGTTTCGACAGTCAAATGAATTAGCTAAAGAATATATCAGTTCAGCTACAGTGCACTGTCATTTTTTATTCCCACACATAAACACAATATTGAAGTAGCTGCTGTAATTAACTTGTTCAGCTACAGTGCAAGCATTTTGTCTTCTCACATACTATGCATATCCACACATTACAATGGAAACCAGATTGGAATCAATTTAACGTCAAATAAATGGTTCAAAAAGGAACAATAAATGGCCATCATCTCTTTTAAGGTATGTTAAACTTGTGTGCTATTACTTTTCCATCGATAAACACTTTGCTACATTACATATTGGCTTTGTTAGAACAGTTAAACGAATTAGCTACCCTAATACATCTGTTCAGCTACAATGCACTGCCATTTTTTAGTCTCACACATACACACAATATTGAAGTAGCTACAGTAATTAACTTGTTCAACTACAATGCAAGCATTTTGTCTTCCCACATACAGTGCATATGCACACATTACAACGGAAACCAGATTGGAACTAGTTCAATGTGAAATGAAGGATCCAAAATTGAAGAGTAAATGGTCATCCTCTCTTTTAAGGTATGTTAATTTTCTGTGCTATTACTTTTCTATCCATAAACACTTTACTACATTACATATTGGCTTTGTTACGACAATCAAACGAATTAGCTACAGTAATACATCTGTTCAACTATAGTGCACTGCCATTTTTTATTCTCACACACACATAATATTGAAGTAGCTAGAGTAATTAACTTGTTCAACCACAGTGCAAGTATTTTGTCTTTTCACATACAGTGCATATGCACACATTGCAAAGGAAACCAGATTGTAACCGATTCAATGTGAAATGAATGGTCCAAAACGAAGAGTAAATGGTCATCCTCTCTTTTAAGGTATGTTTAACTCACGTGCTGTTACTTTTCTATTCATAAACACTTTGCTACATTACATATTGGCTTTGTCATGACAATTAAATGAATTAGCTACAGTAATACATCAGTTCAATTACAGTTTTACTGCCATTTTTTATTCGCACACATATACACAAAATTGGGGTAGCTACAGCTATTTTACTTGGCGAACTACAGTTCAAGCATTTTGTCTTCCCATATACTGTGCATATCCACACATTACAAAGGAAGCTAGATTGGAATCGGTTCAATGTGAAATGAAGGGTCCAAAATGAAGAGTAAATGGTCATCCTCTCCTTTAAGGTATGTTAAACAAGTGTGCTGTTACTTTTCTATCCATAAACACTTGTTACATTACATATTGACTTTATTAGAACAGTAAATGAATTAGCACAGTGATACATCGGTTCAGCTATAGTGTATTGCCATTTTTTATTCCCACAAATATACAAAATATTGAAGTAGTACAGTAATTAACTTGTTTAGCTATAGTGCAAGCATCTTATCTTCCCATACACAGTATATATGCACACATTACAAAGGAAACCAGATTGGAATCAGTTCGATATGAAATGAAGGTCCAAAAATGAAAAGTAAATGACAATCCTCTCTTTTATGGTTTGTTAAACTCGCATGTTATTACTTTTCTATCGATAAGCACTTTGTTACATTACATATTGGCTTTGTTACGACAGTCAAATGAATTAGTTACAGTAATACATCAGTTCAACTACAGTGCACTGTCATTTTTTATTACCACACATACACACAATATTGAAGTAGCTATAATAATTAATTTGTTTAGTTACAGTGCAAACATTTTGTCTTCCTACATACAGTGCATATGCACACATTATAAAGAAAGTCAGATTTGAGCCGGTTCAATGTGAAATGAAGGGTCCAAAAATGAACAGTAAATATCATCCTCTCCTTTAAGGTAAGTGGGATGTTTGAGTGAAATTTCCATAATTATGACCACATGGCAAAAATAAACCACCAGCTTATATTAGTAGTGTAAGAACAGCAACATCATCATAACCGTACCGTCAAAGACTCAAAAATCAAGGGAATTGAAAACAAGGAAATTGACGTATCACACTACGCATGAATAATATCTTATTATAAACATAATCATCATTCATCTCTATATCATTTATCAAAATGCTTTCATAATGCACTAAGAGTCCGTTTGCATTACTTTTGAAAAGTCAAAATGAGTTTTTGGACTCGTTTGGCTAATTTTGTTGAAGTGCTTAAGGTGGTTAGAAAAGTTTTTAGAGGAAGCTAGTTCAATGTGACTTCCTCTAAAAGCACTTTCAGAATAGAAAATCCTTTTAAATATTAGTTTTTAAACAAAAATTAAAATAGATTTCTCCAAAAACTTTTCTACAAGAAGCAAAAGTAAAAGAAAAAGTTATGCCAAAAGGGCCCTAAAAATTTTTAATTAAAACTCATGTTTAAAATCGACTTATAAAAAACTAACTAATTTGCTTAGAAATTCATAAAAAAGCTATATATACATAGAAATGTTATTTAAGCATTAATAATTATAAATTACTCAAGTGCTTTCGTAGCAGTAAACATCTTGCACTTAAATTAAAATTTATCTTTAAACTTGAGTTATAAAGATATATAATGCTAATAGAATCACTAACCACAACTTTAATTAAAGGTTATGGTTAAAACCGACTCACAAAGATACTTCACGCATAGTATGTTTCGGAAAACAAGCTCTATACGAATGACGGAATATGATATTTGAATGTAATAGTCAGAATAAACGAGTTCAAAAGAAAGTCGAGTTTAAAATTTGTTCTGTACGTGGATAAATGTCATGTTCGTTGTAATTGGATGATAAGCAAAAAGGGTCGGTCTCGGGTTTCTGACTCCGACAAAGTCCAGGCCAACGACATTCCCTTTCCTCAAACCACTCTATTCATTTTGCATTTTGAATATGTAATTTGAAACTTATTTTAAGTTTTAAAATTAATTTATAATCCATTACTATGGAATTTAATTCAAATATGTATAATTGTTGTTATGAATTGACTAATTAATAATAATGATTGAACTATCACTTTTGTTATTATTATTATTGTCTTCAACTACTATTTAATTGATAGAAATAATATATTGACGTCTTTAACTACTTTTACATTTCGAAAAGAAATGAAGACAAAATAATAAATGTAATTCATTATTTATTATAATGAAAATCACATATTAACAGTAACTTGTTCAAATTTCTCGTTTCTCTCCAAACAAATTTTAGTATGGAATTTTCATTCTTAAAATGTTAATAGATTTTTAGTTACTTAGGTATGGGTTACCTCCACTCTTATCCAATTACTAATTTTATATCTTTAACTTATTCGAAATACTAACCCATTAAAGAAATGATGGCAACACTTACTCTACACGATTAAATGATATTCAAATTTTTAAATAAAAATACCAATAATGATGGTGATAGTGATGGCGATGGTGATGATAATAATGTGTTTTCAATGATAATTTCTTGCTAAGAGATTTATCGCAATCAAAATCCTAACCCGTAGAAGAAATGATGGTTATATTAAATGTAAGTAATTAATTGATTATTAATCTTTTTGAATGAGAACTCCACAATAACGATAACGTGCACACAAAGATAATTTCTTGTCGAAAGAAAATTATATAAGAAATAAAGATTACTACTTACTATCACTATTGTCCAAAATGCATTTTTAAATAGTATTTTGATGGAGAATGTGTGAGTAAAAAAAAAGTTTGAATTTGCTTGTAATATTATTTTATTAAAAATTGCGTGGTTGAGAATAAAAAAAAGAAAAATATGTTTTGAAAATAATGATGACCAAACAAGGGCATAAATTTTGCGTCTCAAATTAAATCAAATTACCATCTCTAATATTTTTGCTTTGTTTAATTAATGTCTCTGTAATTTATTTTAAGTTTTATCTAAAATATTTAATTTTTAAAAGTATTTTAATCATATTATTGTTAGTGTGATAACTGTTTAGCACTCTTTTAAGCTTGGCCAAACATATTTTGTAGGACTATGTGACTGATGTAACATACGTATGTAATGACCACAAAAAGACAAGTTTGATGACAGCATGATTGTTACAACCGTTTAATATATTGAATTGACTTCATAGTATATAGACAATATTTGCCTAAAATATCACGTTGAATTGTGACTTTTGTCATTATCTTAACGTCTTCAACTATTTTTTATTTATTTCTTTCGAGATGTGGAAATTGTAATTGGGTAATAATGGTAAAAGAATTAAGCTATTTGTACTTATTGGCTTATACTTTAGTTTACCCGATCCCACTCTTCCTCTCACATAGGATCAGGTCCCACATTGGGGCCACGACGTGTGGGCCCAACCCCCATATGAGGGGAGGAGGTGAGGTTGGATAACCCAAAGTATAAAATGGCATATACAAATAGTATGACCCATGGTGAAAACCTTTTATTTAGCCTTTCATCGGGTGAGAAATGAAAGATTGTAGGCATTGTGTTCGTTATTATGGATTTCTATTCAAATACATATAAAGGTTGTTATGAATTATTTGTATAGTCGGTAAAGTACGTAACAACAAAATGAATAATAATAATACATTGAACTATAAATTTGATGATTATTTTATCGTCTTCAACTACTTTTTAATTGACACAAGAAAATTTGGACATCGATTACTGTTTAGTTGAGATAAAAAGTGGAGGTAACAACAATAACATATGTAACTAACCATTTATTATGGTAACCTTTTATTTGCCTTTCTTTCGACGAGAAACAAAACACAACGGGCATTTTATCGATAACTATGGGTTTTTAATTCAAATATACATTACTTTTGCAATGAAACTCATTGAACCATTACTTTTGTTATTTTTTTATCGACTTCAACTACTTTTTAATGGATAAAAGAAAAATCTTGTCAACTTCAACTTATTTCAAGTGATAGAAGAACTGATAGAACAACGATGAAGTAAGGAACTAACAATTTATTTATATTTTTAGTAAAAATGCATAATAATGGCAATTTGTTCAGGGCAAACAAAATTTATTATGAAATTTTCATTCAAAATTAAACAACCAATTTTAGATGATGAATGTCAATTCAATTATTTCTGTAAAACGTCTAATTAAATTGATACATGGATGCCCCACCAATATAATTTAATTTTATCTTTGAAGCATACTTGTTTTACAATGATCATTAATAAGCACTCTCGAAATAGTAAAACAACAATGGAATATAATTGGTGCCCAGGTACTATTGTAAATGTGGTATGAAGTGGGAACCATTTTTTGGCCTTTCTTCAGAATTTGAAATAGGGTAAGAGATGGAAAAACATTTATTCAGT
Organism: Olea europaea var. sylvestris; assembly: GCF_002742605.1. Lineage (NCBI taxonomy): Eukaryota > Viridiplantae > Streptophyta > Magnoliopsida > Lamiales > Oleaceae > Olea > Olea europaea. Next base: position 3,976,865 of record NC_036256.1, on the reverse strand, counting down.
GAGAAATCAAAGATTATGGACATTTTTATCAGTTATTATAGATTTTTAATAAAATGGGTAACGTTAACAATAATTAAGCTGTTGTTTGATTTTCATTCTTCTAAAAATTCATTTTTTTCAAAACTCAATTTCAACCACACATTTTTTAATAAAATAATATTACACGTAAATCCAAAACTTTTCTTTAATTTTTAACCACACATTTTTCGTCAATCTACTATTCAAAATGTATTATTTCCTCCAAAATGGAGATCAAACAAGGGTAAATAATGATAATACATTGAACCATCGCTTTTATTACTATCTTACCGTTTTCAGTTACTTTTGATTTATAAAGAAAAATCTTGACGTCTTCAAAATCTTTTTATCAATAGAAGAAATGGAGATAATGTAAGTGTTATGCCCTAAATCCAACCGATTTAGGTTGTAAACACTTTTAATATGTTTAATATATTTAATTTTGGCAAGATCTATTATTTACTTAAATTAATTTTCTGATAAATAATATTAAATAATAGAGTCCGAAAATCCAAGTTTAAGTGATTAGTTAATTATAAAGAGTTGTGATTGTGAGATACAAATTACGTATAATTGAATCTTGAATAATTCGTGGTCGTAAGTAATAACGAGATACGGATATCGTTATTACAGATAGACCATCACGTGTGGCATTTCTTACTTGTGAAGTAAGTAACTGATCTCATATGTTAAAGTGTGGTGACATTTAAATGAACACGTGGATGTTTTGTTATAGAACAAAACATTAGAGACCCGCTAAGAGTTTCCACATGGATAATTATTTGAGTGTCAGTGGTTAATCTCTAACGTTCGGTAGTGGAATTGGTCCTGTGACTTGAGGTCATCATAGTACCTTGTATGAGGACAGTCATGCTTTGATGGTGTTGGATATTGCTCTACCAAGGACTGTTAATACGACATCGTTCGGGTATGTCAAGAACCATATGAAGGTTGTGAATGATCAATATAGGATTCGTCACTCTTAGTTAGTAAGAGATTGTGATATGCATTTTGTTCAATTAAGTCAATAACGAAATTCTTGGCTAAGATATACATATAAGTCGAAAAGGAGTTTTCGACTCATACTGACTTAATAGTAGAATGAAAGATATGATCGATAATCGAGATTGACACACTTCCATATCTCGTAATTGATCAGATCATATTGACAAAAGGATTATAGTTTCATGGTAAACGAACAGTTTTGATTTTGTCATATCAAGTGATATTTCCCGTCACATGTGTTGCCCTAATATATTGCTAGATGTCAATTTGGGACGGCGAGTGTGAATTTGTGATAAATTAAAAGGGTGTTTAATTTATCAGTTTTGATTAGATCAAAATAATATTTCACGTCGTTTGGTATCGTAATCGGAAACCTGATGGGTCGCATACAAAAGAGAATTGGAAGATTGCAAATTGTCAATTAATTAATTTAACAATCGCTGAATAAATTAATTGATTAGATTGATTATTTATAGCCCCGAATTAATTAATTGGATTAATTAATTCACGGACTGGATTTAATTAAATGGATTAATTAAATATTAGACTGGACCGAGTCCAACCCGTTTGGGCTTATATAAATACATGGCTAGGGTTTTAGATCCAGATTGCTTTCATAATTCTTGCTGGCACAAGAGGAAAAATCCTTACAATTGCAGTCTATTCTCTGTGTGGATTTCATTGGAGGCTGGACAATTGGATAGCTGTGGGAGGCAGATTCAAGTTGCTGGAACAAAGATAACGCAAAGGAGTTTGCAAATTCAAGAAAATATAAATTCTCATTACATTTTTTATCTAAATACAAAGATGAATCTTGGTGGGAATTGAAATTGTTTTATTTCCGCTGTGCATGTTTAAGTAAATTCTCAACGGTGGTATCAGAGCCAACTTTATATTTGTTAGAAATTGATTTACATATTGATTTAATCATGTTTATCCTTGAATCTAGCAATTATAATTTTTAATTTTATTTCTCCAGAATCTGATTTTGAAATTTTTTTTTTTTTGGGATCGAGGACGGCAGCGGTGGTGGCCGAGCGTCACCGCCGCAAGTGTAGCAGCGATGCCGCTGCAACAGCAGGGAACTGCCGCCTGAGAGGCGGCATCCCCTGCCGGGCCAACAATAAAAAAATGTTTTTTTTCTAGGGTTTTACAGTTTTTGGGAAGGTGGAGGCAGGGGCTTCTATTGCAATTAATGTAATTGCGAGCCCCTGCTTGCAATTAAGAAATATGAGTGTTTTTTGCAATTTTGATAGAGGGGCTTGTCATGCAATTTAAGAAATTGAGGAACTTGTGTTTTAATTTCGAATTGGGTCGAATTGCAAATTTTGAAAATAGTTTTAAATTTGAATTCAAAATGGTTTTTGAAATTATGATTTTATTGGATTTGACCCATGTTTCTAATTAGGCCCAAAAATTAATGATATATTTAAAATTAGACGACTTTTATATTTTTGTTAAAATTAGATTTTAACTTAAATATTTAATTTTGACCCTACATTGAATTTTATTTTATTTGGGAGTTTTGTCCTAAATTAAAATATCAATTCAATTTTATTAGAGTTGGACTCTAATATTATGTTAATTAAAATTTGATTTCAATTAATACTACTTCCCCAATGCAAATTAAAATTTAGAGTATGACTCTAAATTAATAATTAATTAAAATTTGATTTTGATTAAATTGCTTCGCCCAATAGTTATGGACTCTAATTCGGGATTTAATTAAAATTTGATTTTAATTAAATAGGCCCGCCAATTAAGTTAATTAATTATTTAATTATTTCGATCCAAAAGTTTAAATTAGTTTTGATGACTATAATTGTTAGATTTATGAGACATTGTATATTATATTAAATATTATACATAGAAAATATTTATGTGATGAATGTTTATTTATGGATGATTATGGACTAGACCATATGGATGTGTTGAATGGTTGATTTACTTCTTGTTGTTTTATGGGTCTGCGAGCCCTTAATTGTTTCGGACCTGGGAGTCCGTTATTATTATTGTTGTTATGGGCCTGTGTGCTCTTTATTATATTGGACTTGCGAGTCTGTTTTTATTGTTATTATTATGGGCCTGCGAGTCCGATTTCTTTTAGACATGCGTGCCAACTAGTATAGGATACATATTGCAGCTTGACTAATTGAAAGCGCAAGAAGGGGTGGAAACCATGGAGATGGTGCATTGATGTTGATCCAATGTTGTACTCCTTAGGAATTGACCAACTAGTCTTCCCTTTAGCTAGGGAAAAGTAGATAGAATAAGTCCATAACCATCTATACTATTATTTATATATATTTATTCGCATAGTTGATGTATGTTTATATATATATATATATATATGACCATTGCATGATAAAATTCCTCGTTAAAATATTAAGTTAGTATTATTTGCCTTCCATCATTATAGTGAAAAACGAGAATCCTAAATCGACCTTAGCTTGTTGAGTACACTCAAGGCTGATCTATTAGGGATATGTTTGACACTATGAAATATTTGATATTTCTGAATGATGGGTAAATTTTATTTTTTGTTGAATACACTCAAGGAGATAAGTTTTAGAGGCATGTTAAGCTAATATATAAGATGTGTGAAAACAAAAGAGTTGTCAGCTTAGTGATCTGGGAGTTGTATGGAGATACAATTGATAATAATATCTACCCAAATGTTTTATTAAGATTTGTTGAGTACACTCAAGATTTTGATACAACGAATGGGATCCCAGCCCACTAGGAATCAAATGTGGATTCAAATAATTTATGTTTGAGGGTCATGAATTTATTTTAAACAGTGGGAGCACGTTTAATTAAAGTCCATATTGAAGTTGTGCATATGCATTATAATACATATTAATTCTATATTTTTCGTCATTTACAGTTTTTGAATCATGAGTAATCATATGAATTTGAGAGGCATACTGAATGCCTACAAACTGATCGGACCAAATTTTCTCGATTGGCACTGCAATTTGAGAATCGTTCTCAAGCATGAGAAAATTGGGTATGTACTTGAGCAACCCTTTCCAGAAGTGCCTACTAAAAATTTCACTCGGGAAGATGTGGCTGCTTATAACAAACACAGTGATGACGATAACACTGCAGCATGTGTGATACTTGCAGCTTTGTCACCTGAGTTGCAGAAGCAACATGAGGGTATGAATGCTTAAACTATGATTTTTCATCTCAATGACTTGTATGATGAACAATCTCATGTAGAGAGGTATGAGACCTCTAAACAACTATACTGGTGTAAAATGGTAGAGGGATCTTCAGTCAGTGTTCATGTGCTGAAAATGATTGGTTTCATCGAGAAACTGGCTTCATTGGGTTTTCTCATGGATCATAAACTAAGTATTGACTTGGTTCTGCAATCTCTGCCAGATAGTTATTCACAGTTCATTATGAACTTCAATATGAATAAGATCGAATGCACACTCCCTGAGTTGCTTAATATGCTTAAAACTGTGGAGCCCAATGTCAAGGCTAGCACTGAGCATGTCTTAACTATTCATTCCTCCAAGGGCACTAAAAGGAAAATCAAAGGAAGTTTAAGAAAACATCCAAAAAGCATAAGGATAATACCAAATCTGATGATCCATGCTATCACTGTGGAGTGAAAGGTCATTGGAAGAGGAACTGCAAGGCTCACCTCGCTAACTTCAAGGGAAAGAAGTCTTTTGAAGCTTCAACTTCAAGTATTTTTGTTATCGAGGATTGTCTACTTCATTAGGTTATTGGGTATTGGATATCGGATTTGGATTTCATATTTATATAAATATGCAGGGACTAAAGAGAAGTAGACCACTGCTAAAAAGAGAAGTTGACTTGCGCGTGGGGAATGGAGCAAGAGTTGCTGCATTAGTTGTAGGGACATACTTCTTAACACTGCCTTCGGGCTTAGTATTAGAATTAGAAAATTGCTATTTTGTTCTCGCCATTACTAAAGACATTATTTCTATTTCGTGTTTGAACATGAATGGTTTTTCAATTAATGTTAAGAACAATCGTTGTTCATTTTATAAAGATGAGATCTTTAATGGTTGTGGTGTGTTGCAAAATGGAATTTATATTATTGATACTGAGTCATCTATTATGAGTATAGAAAGTAAAATGCATAAAAGTGATAATCTAAATAATGCATACCTCTGGCATTGCAGACTGGGTCATTTTAACGACAAAAACATTTTCAAGTTACATAAAGATGGATACTTGGGGTCAACTGATTTTGAATCATTTGACAAATGCGAGTCGTGCTTGTTAAGCAAAATGACCAAGTTGCCTTTTACTGGAAAAGGAGAAAGAACCACAGAACTGCTGGGACTAATACATACTGATGTATGTGGATCCATGTCAATCACCGCCAAAGGTGGTTTCTCTTACTTCATCACATTCATAGATGATCATTCTAGATATGGTTATGTGTATCTGATGAAATTCAAGCATGAAGCACTTGAAAAGTTCAAGGAATTCAAACTTGAAGTAGAGAAATAGACTGGCAAAAATATTCTCACGCTGAGATCAGATTGAGGTGGAGAATAGTTAAAGGGAGAATTTTTAGATTATCTAATAGAGAATAGAATTCTCTCGCAATGGACTCCGCCATATACACCGCAACATAATGGTGTATCTGAACGGAGGAATCGCACTTTGTTAGACATGGTGTGATCAATGATGAGTCATGCAAACATCCCAAAATTATTTTGGGGTTATGCACTAATTGCTGCGTGCTATACACTTAATTATGTTCCATCTAAATCGGTCGATAAAACTCCATACGAGCTATGGAGAGGAAAAAGACCAAACTTATCCCACATGAAAGTTTGGGGCTATGATGCTTATGTAAAGCGAAATGAATCAAATAAGTTTGAGGCTAAATCTGATAAATGCGTATTTGTGGGATATCCAAAAGAGACAATTGGATATAATTTTTATAATCCCGTTGAGAAGAAAGTGTTCATCTCAAGACATGTCATATTCCTAGAGAAAGAGTTTATTCTAGGAGAGGGTAGTGGGAGCAAACTAGAACTTGAAGAAATTCAAGAATTCACAGATACTGTTGACCAATTAGATGAAACTGAGTCTAATCCCACACCTGTTGATGGACAGACTCTTGATCAGGATGTAGAGAATCCTAAGGACTCGACCTCCCAGAAGGTACAAATTCACGATTACTAATCAAGTATTATTAGTCGAGGATGATGAACCTACAAATTACGCAGAAGCGAAGTCAAGTGTTGACTCGAAGAGATGGCAAAAAGCCATGGAATCCGAAATGAACTCAATGTATAAGAACAAGGTTTGGACCTTGGTCAACCTTCCAGGTGGGATAAAATCGATAGGTTGTAAATGAGTTTACAAGAAAAATGTCGATGTGGATGGAAACGTCCATACATACAAAGCAAAGTTAGTAGCGAAGGGTTACACACAAAGACAAGGCATTGACTTTGATGAAACTTTTTCGCCTGTAGCCATGCTAAAGTCCATTCGGATTTTGCTTGCAATAGCTGCATACCATGATATGACAAATGGATGTCAAAACTGCTTTCCTTAATTGAAACTTACAAAAGGAGGTGTACATGACACAGCCTGAAGGTTTTGAATCCAAATGAGCCAACAAAGTATGTAAGCTAAATCGATCCATTTATGGATTAAAGCAAGCATCTAGGAGCTGGAATCTTCATTTTGATAAGACAATCAAAAGGTTTGATTTTATTAAAAATGAAGATAAACCGTGTGTTTAAAAGAAGACAAGTGGGAGCGCGGTCGTATTCCTAATATTATATTTCGATGACATATTATTAATGGGAAACGACATCCCAATGCTTCAATCGGTAAAATTATGGTTGTCAAAAAATTTCTCCATGAAAGATATGAGAGAGGCAGCGTATATCTTGGGAATCAAGATCTATAGAGATAGATCTAAAAGATTACTAGGCTTATCACAATCTTCGTACATAGATAAAATCTTGAAAAAATTTAATATGGAAGAGTTTAAAAGAGGTTTATGTACCATGTCACATGGGATTTTCCTCTCAAAAGATATGTGTCCTAAAACACATGATGAAAGGAGTCACATAGATAAGATTCCTTATACTTTGACGGTAGGATCTATCATGTATGTGATGCTATGTACGAGACCAAATGTTTCATATGCTCTAAGTGTTACGAGCAGGTTTCAAGCAAACCCTGGTGAGAAACACTGGATAGCGGTTAAGAACATTCTAAGCACTTGAGAAGGTCTAAAGATGTGTTCTTGATCTATGGAGGAAATGAACTGAAAATTCATGGGTATACTGATGCCAGCTTTCAAACTGACAAAGATGATAGCAAGTCTCAATCAGAATATATGTTTACTCTCAATAATGGAGCGGTTAGTTGGAAAAGTTCCAAACAAGAGACAACCGCTTATTCAACAACAGAAGCCGAGTACATTGCTGCTTCTGAAGTAGCGAAGAAAGCTGTCTGGATCAAGAAGTTCATTAATGAACTTGGAGTCGTTCCTAGCATTGTTGATCCCATACCTTTGTATTGTGATAACAATGGAGCCATCGCACAATCGAAGGAACCGAGGTCTCATCAACGATCCAAACATGTGTTAAGGCGATATCATCTCATCAAGGAGATTATACAAAGAAATGACGTAACGATAGAGCGAGTTCCCACAGATGACAATATTGCAGATCCATTGACAAAGTCGTTGTCACAACAAAAACATGATCGTCATGTGGAGGCTTATGGTATTAGATACATGAGTGATTGGATCTAGTGTAAGTGGGAGTTTGTAAGTATTATGCCCTAAATCCAACTGATTTAGGTTGTAAACACTTTTAATATGTTTAACGTAATTAATTTTGGCAAGATCTATTATTTATTCAAATTAATTTTTTGATAAATAATGTTAAATAATAGAATCCGAAGATCCAAGTTTAAGTGATTAGTTAATCACAAAGCGTTGTGATTGTGATATACAAATTACGTATGATTGGATCTTAAATAATCCGTGGTCGTAAGTAATAACGAGATACGGATATCGTTATTACAGATAGACCATCATGTGTGGCATTTCTTACTTATGAAGTAAGTAGCTGATCTCACAAGTTAAAGTGTGATGACACTTAAATGAATACGTGGATGTTTTGTTATAGAACAAAACATTGGAGACCCGCTAAGAGATTCCATATGGATAACTATCTGAGTGTCAATGGTTAATTTCTAACGTTTAGTAGTGGAATTGGTCCTGTGACTTGAGGTCATCATAGTGCCTTGTTTGAGGACAATCATGCTTTGACGGTGTTGGATGCTGCTCTACCAAGGGCCGCTAACACGACATCGTTCGGGTATGTCAAGAACCATATGAAGGTTGTGAATGACCAATAGAGGATTCTTCACTCTTAGATAGTAAGAGATTGTGATTTGCGTTTCGTTTAATTAAGTCAATAACGAAATCCTTGACCAATGTATACACATAAGTCGAAAATGAGTTTTCGAATCATATTGACTTAATAGTAGAATGAGAGATATGATCAATAATCGAGATTGACACACTTCCATATCTCGTAATTGATTAGATTATATTGACGAATGGATTATAGTTTCATGGTAAACGAACGGTTTTGGTTTTGTCGTACCACGTGACATTTTTCGTCACATGTGTTGCCCTGATACATTGCTAGATATCAATTTGGGACGGCGAGTGTGAATTTGTGATAAATTAAAAGGGTGTTTAATTTATCAGTTTTGATTAGATCAAAATAATATTTCACGTCGTTAGATATCGTGGTCGGGAACCTGATGGGTCGCACACAAAAGAGAATTGAAAGATTGCAAATTGTCAATTAATTAATTTAACGATCGTTTATTTGTTATTTATAGCCCCGAATTAATTAATTGGATTAATTAATTCAAGGACTAGATTAATTAAATGGATTAATTAAATATTGGACCGAACTGGGCCGAACCCGTTTGGGTTTATATAAATACATGGCTAGGATTTTAGATCCAGATTGTTTTCATAATTATTGATGGCACAAGAAAAAAAATCCTAGCAGTTGTGGTCTATTCTCTGTGTGGATTTTATTGGAGGTTAGACAATTGGACAGTTGTGAGAGACAGATTCAAGTTGCTAGAACAAAGATAACGGAAAGGAATTTGCAAATTCAAAAAAAGATATAATTCTCATCACAGTTCTTATCTAAATACAAAGATGAATCCTAGTGGAAATTGAAATTGTTTTATTTCCGTTGTGCATGTTTAAGTAATTCCCAACAAATAACAACGATGATATATGTATCTAACCATTTATCTATATTTGTATTAAAAAACTCCAGAACTTGTCCATGCATAATTAGATGTTTCTCGCCAAACAAATTATGAGTAGAAATATTATTCTAAAGGATAATAATATTCAATTATGAATTTAATCACACTCTTCATCAGAGTGCTTGCATACTTTCGTATTGCAAATAAAAATACTTTAATTAAAACTCATCTTCAAAATCCAATTTTGTGTAAAGATAATGCTCAATATGTACAAATTCACCAACAAGCTTTGTAACATGAAACTCAAAAGTACACCTAGGTCCGTTAGGCACAACTATTGTGAGAGAGCTTTTAATTATATATTGAATTAAATATTAGTTATTTTCTATCATAAATAATATTTATCTTCCTATAAAATCTTCTAAATTAATATTTTATTTTTATTTACATTTTCACGAAACAATTATTATAATATATCACATTATTAAAATATATTGGGCCCTTGTTTGAGTCCCATTTTTTTATCAAAATATATTATTCAACAGTGATTTGACACTATTCCAACCACACATTTTTCAATAAAATAATATTACACGCAAGCTCAAAAGTTTTCTTTATTTTTTAACCACACATTCTCCATCATAACACTATTTCAAAATACATTTTTCTAGAAAAATGGAGCTCAAACAACCCCTGTATATCAAACGGACCTCCTCAGAAGATAATTTTAGTGTTGTCGATTTTCCCTCTTTTACAATCAATTTCGCTACAATATCCGCTGCTCTAATTAATTGTCCATCATTTTCATGTGTGATTTCTATGTTATGTATGGTCGTGCCTAAATATATATTGGTTAAAGTAGATTATTCTTTTTAATTAATCAAAATCCCTTCTCAAACCGTACAAATTTCTTTCATAGCATACAACTTTTTGAATGTAGAATGATCGAATAAAAATTCCATAATGAAAAAAATTACATCCCTAATGCAATAAAAATACTTACTCATAAAAAAATGGTGAAAACATTTAATAATCATTTATTAATATTTTAATTAAAATACTATTACTTCAATTAATAAATCAGATTATTATTCAATCACCGGCTATAGAAGCGTAATCATTATGCCAAACGACATCATAACGGCACCGTCAAAGACTCGCAAATCAAGGAAAAATGCAAACAAAGAAACCGACGTACCAACCAAAGTGTCCTTATGCATCTAATTTAATTATTATACTCTGAAGGTAGATTTAAGATTTTATATTATTAAATTAAGCCCGTTTGTAACTCATTAAAATAAAAAATATGACTGTTATTTATCATATTTGAATTTTTATCTTTTGTGTGGGGCCCGTAACGACTATATTTTTCATTCTTATTTTTACATAAATGAGAAACAAACGGGAAATGAGTATTTAGTTTTATAATTTATTAGTTTAGCCCTTGTTTGATCCTCATTTTTTCTAAAATACATTTTTCTCCTTTTTTTTAATCATATATTTTTTTAATAAAATAATATTATACGTAAATCTTAAAATTTTCTTTATTTTTTAATCAAACATTTTCATCAATTTACCATATGGGACTCAAAAGATTCTTAATTTCACCTAGTATCCCACGTGACACACACGTCATGTTACGATATTCATGACCAATTGGATCCTAAAGTATTAGCAGGTACCAGCGGAGATTGTTAGATCTCGCTGTAAACTTCTCGACCTAAAAAAAGTACTCTTTCTTAATAAAGTCAATTGATTAAGATAAAATTAAATCCCTTAGGATCCGCACATGCATCTTTTGACGAATATGATTCAAAAAAGAATTGTAAAAAAAAAATAAAAATAGAATCAATATATGTAATGCCATACTATTATAAAAGTGAAAAAAAGATAAGAGAACGGAGATAAATCAATAGACTTGTATGTATTTTATTCACGACCAAAGTTTTGTATTTATAGGGCAAAATCAAGTATACAACAATAATAATTTTATAGGGCTGTAGGGGTATACTTGTCATTCACCTTTAAACCCTAATAATTTTATTTTTTTTTTACAACACTTCCATTGAATAACACATTACAAAATATCACCTCGTTAAAACCTTGTTTAATAAAAACTCAATGGGAAAAAAATCAAAACGAAAGAAAAAGAATACAGTTATTTTGGAGTACTAAAAATAAATGCTGCCTCATTAAAACCTTATTAGGAAAATCCAGTGGGACAAAATCTAAGCGAAGGAAAAATAGTACAGCTATTCCCCCTGATATTGATCACTGAAAATCTTTGAGTCGACGCATTCCAATCTCATGAACTAATTTCTTGCACGTAGACGTCGGCAGTGTTTTTGTGAATAGATCAGCCACATTGTCACTTGAGCGAACTTGCTGGATGTTGATGTTGTTATTCTTTTGAAGCTCATGTGTATGAAAGAATTTTGGAAAAATATGCTTCCCCCTATCACCTTTGATATAGCCTCCTCTGAGTTGTGTAATACAAGCTGCATTGTCTTCATACAAAATTGTTGGACTATCCTTTCAGGGTCGCCCCTGGTATAAGGTAGACAAGGCAACCGCCTAGGGCCTCTGATTTTCTGGCCTTGTCTAGTAGATGTCATTATTGCAGCAACAAAAATTTCTGTATTGCAGGTTGAAGACATTGAAGATAGGTCATTGTTGGGCCTAAATATTAGTTTTCTTTGGACTTTTTTTTTTTTTGAAACATAGGTCCATATTGATTACCAGTATATTATTCATAGCCCATATAGGCTACCCCATATACCTATTAAGAAGTTAAGAATTGAAAAAAACAGATTACAAACACCCAGTTAACAGTTAGCAAAACTGATTGCAAATGAAACCTATTTGTTGTTGTTTTGTTTCGAATTAATATAGATATGTCATTAGGGAATTTGTCATCTGTGATAAGTTGAAAATTTAAACTTGATCACAATCCCAAGACTCCCAACTTTGTTCACAAATGGTTTGATTTATGTTTAACGTGTTATTTACGTTTAATTTTCATAAACATCCTCCATACTTTGACATCTCCTTTCAGAGTTGTAGATTCATTCACTCAACTGGGGTAACCTTTTGGGTGAATGATAAAAAGTCCAATGGTGTACAGTCCAAATTGGATTACAAATCTACAAAGTTAAAATTTTAGCAAACTTAATGTGGTGGGTAAATTTTCATGGAGAAGTTTTTAAAATTCTATATGTACTTTTACTATTTACTTTTTCAGCAAACTAACATCCTATGTATCCATTTTTAAGTAGTGGTCCTTTTGTACAAAATTATTTTTAACACCCTCCATATTCATTTTTAAAGTAGTATTACGTTTCAAAAACTTATGCTTAAGGGCCTCATAATCATTGGTTGCCTAGGGCCGCAAAATTCTCGGGGCCGGCCCTGATCCTTTATTGAAGTTAATCCGCATGATGCTTAGATATGACACGTCATGTTTCTCAACCACACACATTCTCGACCTATTTCATGGATTACAATAATTTCAGAATGATTTGAGGATGTAACTGTCAATGGTTGCTTCACAAACCTCCATGATATAGCTATTCCTCCACGTGTAAATACATAACCTGTTTGAGATTTAGCTTTATGTAGGTCAGATAGATAACCTGCATCTATATATCCCACTAAAGCAGATCTTGACTTTTGAGAATAAAATAATCCCAAATCAATGGTACACTTTAAGTAACGAAAAATAGGTTTAACACTATTCCAATATCTTTGAGAAGGTGTAGAGCTATATCTTACGAGGAAATTTACAGAAAAAGCTATGTCGAGTCGAGTGCAATTTGCAAGATAAGTTAATGCTCCAATTGCACTAAGATATGGAACTTCAATATCAAGAACTTATTTTACCATCTTCAAGTGGACGAAATGGATCTTTTTCACATCAAGTGATCGAACAACCATAGGTGATGTCAATGGATGTGCATTATCCATGTAAAAATGTTTTAAAACTCTTTCTGTATACATAGATTGGTGAACAAATAATTCATCTGCAAAATATTCAATCTGCAATCTAGAATAAAATTTGATTTTTCCCAAATCCTTCATCTCAAATTCATTTTTTAAATAATCAGCATTTTTTGTTGAGCTCTTCATGAGTTCCAATTAAATTTAAATCATCAACATAAACTGCCACAATTGCAAATCCACTATTTGTTTTCTTTAGGAAAACACATGGGCAGATATCGTTATTTTTATAACTTTCATTCAACAAATATTCACTAAAGCAATTATACCACATGCATCTGTATTGTTTTAATCCATATAATGATCTTTGTAATTTAATTGAGAACATGATTTTCGGGCATGTATCGTTTGTTTCTGGCACCTTAAGTCCTTCGGGGACTTTCATATATATATATATATATATCACTATCAAGTGAATCATACAAATATACAGTTACTACATCCATAAGGCGTATATAAAGTTTTTGTGACACAATCAAACTAATTAAAAATCTAAAAGTGATGGTGTCTATTACAGGAGAATATGTTTCTTCATAATCAATTCCTGGTCTTTATGAGAAACCTTGAGTTATTAGTCGGACTTTGTACCTTGTAATTTCATTATTTTCATTCCTCTTTCGTACAAAAATCCATTTGTATCCAACAGGGATTACATTTTCAGGTGTTCGAATTACAAGTCCAAACGTTTTTCGTTTCTCCAAAGAATTCAATTCCCCCTGTATGACTTCTTTTCATTTTGACCAATCATTTCTATTTTGACAGTCTTTAACCGACTGTAGTTCAGGATCCTCATTTTGTATAATATCAAGAGCCACATTAATAGCAAAAATATTGTCTATAACTACATTATTTTATTCCCATAATTTATGAGATAACATATAATTTTTTGAAATCTCATTATTTTCAAATACTTGTGATTCTTCAAGAATCGTATTTTCAATATCTGATTGATCAATCTTTTCTAATGTGACTTCTTCCGAAATCTTTGATTGGTTTTTCTCATGTACTTTTCTTTTTCGAGGTACAGAGTCTTTTGAACCAACTGATCAACCATGTTTTTGGTGTACTTGAGATTCATTTGTTACAGCAGATTGTCCTATAGGGACATCAATTTTTGCTGGAATATTTTCTGTTGGAGCATATGACTTTATCACTTTTCTTGTGTCAACAATTACATTAGGTAATTGATTTGCAACTCTTTAAAAATGAATGATTTTTTCAACATCTTGCTCATATTAATTGCTGCAGGAATCAAAATGAGATAAAGCTGCATCATGCCAAGTAATTTTACCTTGTTTTTCAGGATATAGTTTTTTCCCTCCCAAAGTTGGGAAAGTCATTTCATCAAAATGACAATCTACAAAACGTGCAATAAATAAGTTACTCGGTAAAGGTTCAAGATATCTAATAATTAATGGTGAATCAAAACCCACATAAATCTCAAGTTTTTGTTGGGGACCCATTTTAGTATGTTATGGGAATGAAATAGGGATTTGGACTGCACAACCAAAGACCCGTAGGTAAGAAATATTAGGTTTATAACCAAATGTCAGTTGCACAGGTGAATATCGATAATATGCAGTTGGTCTAATATGAACCAATGATGCAGCATGTAATATGGCATGACCTCAAATAAAAACTGGGAGTTTTGTTTTCATAAGTAATGGTTTAGCAATAAGTTGTGGACGTTTAATAAACGATTCTGCCAAACCATGTTGTGTATGGACATGCGCAAATGAATGTTCAATTATAATCCCGATTGACATACAATAATTATCGAATGCTTGTGATCTAAATTCACCAACATTGTCAAGGCGAATAGCTTTAATTGAGTAATCGAAAAATTATCCTCGTAATTTTATAATTTGAGCAGGTAGTCTAGCAAAGACTACATTCCTAGTGGAAAGTAGGCAAACATGTGATTATCTAATAGAACAATCAATTAATACTATAAAATAAAAAAATGGTCAACATGGTGGGTGTATCAGCCCCACATGTCTTCATGAATTCTTTCCAAGAAAGTTGGAGATTCAATAATGACCTTTGTAGTTGAAAGTCTAATGACTAAGTTGCTTTGCGAACAATCTACACATGGATAATCATTAGGTAAAAGAATATTTTGGTTCTTTAAATGATGTCCATGTGAATTGTTTATTATTCGACACATCATTATAGTTTCTGGATGTCCAAATCAATCAAACCAAAGTATAAAACTTTTTTGGGTCAATGAACTTCTGGTTCATGACATTATTCGATACAACCATTTTTATAAATGTATAATACATGCCAGATGGGAGTGCATAAGATTTTTCTTTTATCTGCTTTTGACTAGATATAAAAGAAGTTATGCATAGATATTCGACATTATTTTCTTGCGTCGTCTCAATATGATATCTATTGCAGCGGATATCTTTAAAACTAAGAAAATTTCTTCTGAATTTGCTAGAATAAAGTGCATCGTCAATATATAATTTTGTATTATTTGGTAAAATAATACAAGCTCTACCGAAGCCTTCAACGATATTAGATGCACCTTATATTGTATTGAAATTATTATCTTTTAATGTTAAGTCTAAAAAATATTTTTTGTCTTGAAAAATAGTATGTGTAGTTGCGTCATCAACTAAGCAGGTATCTTGACAATCCATCATGAATCTATCAATATAACAAAATAGATATATTTTAAAAAACTTGAATTTAAATTTAAAATGATAAGCATAATTAATACTGTAAAATTAACGATGCACAATAAAGTTCAAAATTTTTGCGAAAAGTAAAAAATATATTTCAAACTAAATTTCTAAAATAAAGGGAAATACTATAAATAAAAAAAATAAAATAAATTATATCTTCCATCATACCACTCCCAATCAAATGGTCAATATTCTCATTTGGATCAGTAAAGAAATTGGAGATATCTAAATAAGTCACATCAATTGGATCATCATAGTCAGCAAAATTTGTCTCCACTTTGTCCTTTCCTTTGATTGATTTTTGGTAGAGATCTACAAGGTATTTTGCTGTATGATAAGTATGTGTCCAATGCTCTTCCATCCCACATCTAAAACAACTTTCTTCATGTACCTTTTTTGGATATGCTACTTTGTTTGTTTTATGCCTTTTGAAATTGTTGTCTTATTATTGATAATTTTGTTGATTATTTCGTCCATGGTTTACTCCACGTGCACGTCCAAATTCATGTCCACGTCTACGCCCACGTCTTGATATTGCATTTGCTTTAGACAATACAGTACCATTTGCTTTAGGCAATGGTACACAACCAGTTGGACGTAACCCATGATTTTTCATTACCAGTTCATTATTCTGTTGAGCAACAAGCAGGTAAGATATAAGTTCTACGTATTTTTTGAAACCACGGTCGCAATATTGCTACTGCAGGAGCACATTTGAGGTGTGAAAGGTGAAAAAAATTTCCTCCAACATGTCTTCATCAGTGTTTTTTCTTCACACAATGTCAAATTTGAACATATTCTGAACAATTCAGAATTGTACTCACTAACGGTTTTGAAGTCTTGTAATCAAAGATGCATCCACTCATAGCGGGTTTTGGGGAGAACTATAGTCCTTTGATGATCAACTCTTTCAATTAATTTTTTCCAAAGAACTTGTGGATCTTTTTCAGTGAGATATTCAATTTTCAGTCCATCGTGAAGATGATAACGAAGGAAGATGAGTGTTTTTGTACAATCCTGCAGTGATTCTTTGTTTCTTTCTTTTATTGTCTTTCCCAAACTTTTTGAAACAAGATGGATGTCAGCGTCAAGTACCCATGATAGATAGTTTTTCTAGAGATGTTAAGTGCAGCAAACTCAAGTTTTATGATTTTTGCCATTGATTAACCACAAAATAAAGAAAATACAATTAGTTTCAAAGAATATGATTAAACATTATATAATAATTAATCAAGTAGTCAATATTAATATGACAAAAATTACGTGTTTTTCTTGAGGGATAAACACTAAAATAATATGTTCTTCGAAATATATGCTATTTCAGGAGCACGTTATATTTTATTATTATTTCTTGAAGATCAATATGTAATATTCTTTTAAAATATTGAAAATTATAATTTATGTTCTTCAGAAGCAAGTAATATTCTTTTGAAATATCAATTATAATGTTATGCTACTTTAGAAGCAACAACAAACTATTATTTAGGGATATTAGCTCTTCAGGAGTTATGCATTGATTATAGAGTTGCGCTTCTTCGGGAGCAAGAATATTACTAAATATTCATCAAATAATTGAGCACATAATCCATTCACTAAATAATGAAACCATTCCTAAACATTCATTAGTAAGTAATAATTCATGCAAGCATATTTCAAATGCATAATTAGGAAAAAAAAAAAAAAAAACAAGTAGAATGCATGTGCAAGCAATAAAATAATTAAACATTGCAAGGTGTGTACAAGCAATAAAATAATTATAGATATAGGATGCATATGTCAAACACTTAAGTTTGGATTGTGCAATTCGGCAGAATGATTGAGGTAACATTAATTGCGGCTCTTTAGTTTGCTGACAGAAAAAAAAAAAATTGCCATTGAGAGAAGGAAAAAAATGACTTCTACCGACTATCGAAAAAGAAAAAAAAAACTAGCAGACAAAGAATTTGTTGGATGAATAAAATTAAAAAAAGGCATGAATGGATTTCGACGAAATATTATAATATATACCTAGAGAAGAAAATTTACGTGTCATCAAATTAATTTTGGTACACATGACATATGATTATACTTATAAAAATATTATTACCTTTACTAAACTATGAAAAATTAAACTATCTTGCTGATAACGTGTTATAAAAGTAAAGAAAAGAGAACAGAACAGAGAAAAGTCAATAGACTTGTGTATATTTTATTAAGGATCAAAGCTTATATTTATAGGGCAGAATCAGGGATACAATAATAATAATTTTTAGAGCTGTTGGGGTATAATTGTCATTCACCTCTCGTAATTATCATATTTATCTAGATTATGTACCAATGTTATATTCACTACTTAATTAATATACTTATCGTTATCATGACTAATTATATTTTTGCAATGGAATGTACATTGGACGACCTAGACAATTGACGTGCCTATTAGTTTAAATTTCATAATTTTTATTGCCTTAATAAGTTAAGATTTAGTTATACAATATATATTTATTTCTGTGTTTCTTTATATCTCGTCTTGCATTTGAATTGAACTTAGACGCATTTCCTCTTCTCAATAAGTGCTCTTTTAATTTATATATATACATAATGAAATTTTAAACGGTAAATGATATGAATAAGTTAACAAGTATAATTAATGGGCCTAGTTAGTCAATTATTAAAAATTATACCTATTTAGATGTCAATAAGGTTTTAGAAGTCAAAATTTTACCATAAAATACTTCCTTGCAATAGCAGAATTTCATCTCCACTAAAAATCTGTGTTCTTGGCAGCAACGCCGTCGTTTTCTGCTAAAGGTACAGTGCCTTTTGAATTTGTTACTATTCTTTAATCCATTGAATAATAGAGAAAGAAACCTAATCCAAATATATATATATTATGTGGGTGCAGATATATGTGTGTATACAGGGGTGGACCCACATGGGCTCATGTGGGGTCAAATGACCCTACAAAATTTTGCCCCTGGTTTTTTTTTTTTTTTTTTTTGCGTTTTTTACAATCTATTTTAATGCACTCGTTCGGATGTTAAATGAAATCAAAATATTATATTCTTAATACCATTTTGAAGTACTCATGACCTAGTTTTTCACTCATTAACGGCATGCGAAGTGTTTTGAGAATTTCGATAATATTTTAATTTTAAAAATTCGTTTGCGATCATGTGCTATCTGAATCCACAAATCGTCTATGTCATGTAAAAGTTTGTTTTGAAAACTACATTGTTTTTATATCGAATAGTCCAAACGGATATCGAAAATAGTTAAATATGTATCAAACGTACGCCTCAAAAAAGACGTCTAACTTGTTTTTTGTTTAAAAAATTCAATTAATTATTATTTTTGCACGATAAATTTTTCAATATAATTTATATCGTTTCATTCGGAAGTCTTGTAAATTTTTTAGGATCGTTACGGATTAAATGCAATTTGAATTACTTTCGAATTATATTTGCTTTAAATTTGAATTTCATTTACTTTCTGAACTAAACTTGAATTTTATTTCAATTCATTTAATTCCTATATTCAATTTTATTTACTCAATGTTAGCTCAGAATTTGCCAATGAAATGATAAATAAAACTATACAAGTAACAAAATTTATTTAATAATATTAATAATAATGTAATTATACGACGTTTTCAAAGTGTCAAAATACATATAAACTTATTTTCATTAATATTATGTTGTTTATTAAAAAAAATTATTTTTAAAATTTTGACCCCACAATACTAAAGGTCTGGATCCGCCCCTGTGTGTATATATTGTATGTATTTATAATTGGTGCATGCAAATAACTTCCTGTATAAGCATGTTAAATAGATACACAACCCCATACATGATTTACTCATTTCAGTTACACATTGTTAATCAAAGCACTTTGTCTAAAAGTTGAATTTTCATTTATGGATATTCTATTCCTTGCCATTTATAATTTGGACATGTTTAGAAGTTAGCGCCCTATTATAATTTAGAAAAGAAAATTAAAATGCACTTTATCTCTTATTCAATATTTACTGTCATCAGTTAAGTTGTATGAACCTGCTAAATCGAGATCATACTATCCTTAAGTCCCTTTGAAGCATATATTGCACGACTCTCAGTGTCTTTCTGTCTCCAGTTTATTTAACAATGAACTCGATTTTTTATAATTTCTACGAACCTTTAACACATTTGTTAACATATAGAATTTTCTTAACAACAATAATAAAAAGATTTTATTTAACAGAGCAATTCTATGTGTTCATATTTGAAGAGTGAATTTTGTTGAGATTCTAAAGAAATGATAATGAACTAGGATTCTTGACACGATTATTTCATGGGCAGCTAGGGACATGTCCAATTGCCATCATTAATGTTTCTCGTATCATATTTATACATGTCAATGCATCCACAAACATACATGAAGTTTCAAAAAGTAAAAGTTTTCAAACGTCAATGAGTTAAAGAATGTTTTTAAAGATATGTATCTCGAATATTTTGTTACGAGATGTATGTCTATGCTATAAAATGTGTGAGTGGGAAATGCGGCGTAGGGGATCTACCCATCCAATCAAAGTTCAATGATAATGTTAACATTAATCGTTTTGCGGTACTATCGGTAGGACTTAACCAAGTTTCGAATAATAATTACCCACTGCATTTTGATTGGTTAGACGATACATCAAGTGAGCTCACAATGTCAATGCAAAGTTTTTAAAGAAATGAAAAAAAGGGATACATATTGAGAATTATTTTTTTATTTGAAAGCAATTCATATGCATATTATAAGCATGCATTATATGTATAAGGTTTTCAAACTAAGCTTTAGCTCATTCCACGTTATCCCTTCTCATTTTCAAATGATGAAGGCAATATTATTCGAAACGATTCCTTGCGGTGCGATGGACTCAGTAGTAACACATTTAAATATCGACTTTTTAGAAATTAAAATTGACATTTAATTTTAATATTTTGTCATTCAAATGCAAATATTTTTTACAATTTATGTTCATAAATAAAGTCAATGATGCTCATTATATTAAATAAAAATTTAATTGTTTCCGCATTTACGATTTTAATAGAAAAAATGCTAATACTTCCAATCTAAGTATTTAGATTTGGGGATGTTACAATATATGACCACCAATGATGATGAGCAATATTGATCAACCATAAACTTTGTGTGTGTGGATGAAATCCCCTAGTACCTTTCCAATATAACCCCGAAGAGCTTCTTTTTTTTATTCCCTTTTTTTGAATTTCTTTTTCATATCATTTTGGAACAAAGGAGTTCTTCCCGAGCCTCTCAGAAACTCCATTAGAAAATAGGGGCATAGTCAATGAGAAGATCTAGTGTAGAAGGTAGCTCCCTAGTAGCTCAAAGAAAGTCGTGTGCAGACCCTGGGGTTGGCTTGAGAAGTAGAGTCTCGCCGATTGTTAACAAAGCACGCACCTGATCGAAGTTCAATTTTAGTGCCCCTAACATGAAAGAGAGCTGTTTTTGGGTGGGTCACTTCGTGCAAGACATTACTCAAGCCTTGTTTGGTTCCATTATTTCAAATTTTAATGGGTGGAATAGTATTTTTTTGAAGAATGTGTAGTTAAAAAAAGAAAAAAAATCGATTTAGGTGTAATATTATATGGAAGTTTGTGTGATTGAAAATATAAAAGAGAGAAATAAAATTTTAATTTCATGGGGACTAAACAAGAGCATAGGACCAACGGGTCACTGGACAGGTGCGCGATCGACTTTGCATGTTCCATCCTTCGGCCCTTCATCTATTAAAGTCATTTGTGTAATAAGCCATTTTCAATATATTTTAAAAGTGAAAAAGAAGTTAAAAAATTCACTATTCTCCTCTCAAAAAGCTTTTGTTGTATTGTTAGAAGAGCTTTAATTCGAATATACTTCTAAAATTAGAAAGTATATTGCTTTTTACGTGAATAAATGTTCATCACTATGCACCGCATTCTTTACTTTTCATTGAGCTTTTAACGATACTGTTGCAAAGGAGTTGAGATCTCCAATCCAATTTATCGTCCACTCAATTAATTATTGATATATCATTTTAAATTAACATGTCATCAATTTTAATTTCTCACTTTACCAACTATTTAATAATATTAAATACTTTCTCTCTCACACAAAATGATATGTCAATAATTAATTGGATAAACAATAAATTGGACAGTACATCTCAACTCGCAAAGAAGAGCTTCTAAACGTAAAATGCATACCCAATTATGAGCAGAATCGCTCTTGTGCACAATATCTTCATAATAGATTGCACACAACTCCCAACACGGAAACATATTTCTTCTATCCCTTGCTGCAAAAGAGGATGTTAAAAAATAATAATAATGAAAAATTTTAAAAAAAAAAAAAATTTAATGTACTAGAATTTTAGAGAACATTAGAATTTAACTTATTAATAACTCTTTCAAGCTTGAGTAAGGTAAATGAATAGAGTTAGTAGTTATAAAGTATTTTCTAAACGTGAATTATATCTGATTATGAACATGACCACTCCTTATCAAAGTTCTTTCATATTATAACAATTATTTATTTATTAAAACTCATCTTCAAAATCAACTTTTAAAAAACTAATTAATTTGCTAATAAATTTACAAAACAACCTATATGTCGAAATGTTATTTTAAGATTTAAATATCCTATTATTAACGTAATCATATTCTTACTGCAAGTGCTGAATTTAAACTTGAGTTATAAAGACAAAGAATGGTCTATAGGTTATAAATTGACAATAATAATTGCACAATAACCCATTGATCAAAAGAATAAAATAGAAGTTGAATTGAAAGTTAATCACTCTTTACTAAAATGTTTACGTGTGTAGTGTGCTAGCCTTTAACTAAAAAGACTCTCTCTAAAATGGACTTATAAAGATAAATAATGCTCGATAGTTTATGAATTGACAAAATAAGCTTTGCAAAAATAGCCACAAACATTCAAATTTGAGGCTCTAAGTTTAGACGATAGAGTATTTTGAACGAGTGAAAAAGTAAGTTGAGTACAAAGTTAGCCACTTCCTTTACTTAAATGCTTTAGTATGACTTAGGGGTAAACACAATTCGATTTGAACGATTTGTGACAAATTTTCAAATCAAATCACTGGAGTTGATTTAAATTTTTTTCAGACAAAACAAAATCACTTCGATTTTCAAACTAAATCAAGCCAAACTATTTTTTTTTCGATTTGATTCAGTTTAAAATTCGGGGTTAATAACAAAAAATAAATAGTATCATTGAGATGATTGATGGTTAGTTGGGTATGATTTAATTAGTGAATTGAGATAGATAATTGTCCAATTGAGTATTGAGTTTAATTTGATTAGGTATAATATGGATTTATCTTTTTAACCATGATATGTTTAGTTTTAATTTGTGTTGAATAAAAGTAAGTGTGTGCATTGTAAACTATTTGAAACGGTTTACAAAGATTAAAACCTAAAACAACTTCGAAGCGACTATGATCGGTTCAAAATTAAAACGTTGATGGATTCACGTTTGAATTCAAGGTCATATTATTTATCCACGTACTTCATATCACTAGCAACTACTTTATTTAAATTTTATTTTTAAAATCGACTTACAAAGATATATCAAGCTTAATATGTTTCTGAATACAAGCTTTATAATTTTGAAAGTAGTAGTTAGAATTAAGTGAGAAGAAAAGAAAGTCAAGTTTAATGTGCTTGGATAAATGCCATGTTCCTTGTTACTACACTCTTTCCTACTCTCTCTTCTCTCCATTGCTTCACTAATCTTGACCACAAATAATAAGGAGAGTGTGATTGTAATTCTCCAAAATTTTCGTTCTGTAACAACAAACGGCTTTCAAAAAATATACTCCCTCCATCTCGTAAAGGTAGACTTGTTTTCATTTTCATACGTATTAAGAAAACTTAATTAATATATGAAGGAACTATAAATTTTACTTTCATTTTCCTAATATGTCCCTAAATTGGATAATGGTAATTTTCATATTTGTTGATAATAAGACATATTAAAAAGGATATTACAAAAAATTAAGTCACTAATTACACTCTAAATAAAGAAAATGACCTATAATATGGGATAAATAAAAAAGAAAAAGCAGACTTTTTTTTTTTTTACAAGGTGTCCAATTCTTGACTAATCCTTGGATCTGTGATCCGGCCCCTCTTCACACATTCCAGTTAATCGCGGGATGTGCCTCCAACTAGCCAGGGTCCGAACCCTCCCCACCTGATCTGCCAAAGTGCCAAGCAAACCAATCCAAGTTGCACCTTGCCTTCCAAGAATAATCCTTGCCTTCCAAGATTTCTCTTGCCTTCCAAGAATAAATTCTTGCCTTCCAAGAGCCCCATGAATCGAACTCACGACCTCTGATCTGCTAGGTTTGACAGAGTCCGTCCTTTGCCAGTGGCGAAGTGCCCCGGGGGCAAAGAAAAAGCAGACTTATCATTACGAGACATGGTGAGTATATTCCATAAGTGTGAGGATAATGTCATTTTCTGGTTTAATATATTTATAAAAATTGATGAATCTTCATGCTGTTTTTCAAGAAAGATGTTGATTTGAGAGCTGCTTGTTATGATAAAATTGTTAGAATTGTGTGTCACTTTTTTCCCAGTTACCGAGGTTTATGTTTGTGTTGAAATATGGCCCATCTTTTAAATAACAATAACAATTTATTAAAAGACAGGCAAGCAAAAAATAAAGGTGAACCACCCAATCACAGAATTTACTCTCCAACATAATCAAAACGATTGTTCTTACTTGTACATCACAATTTATAAATTATTTATTTATAGATGATATGATGAGATTTGGTTGGGTCGAAATATCATTAATTAAATAAAAAGGAAAAACTTTTCCACTTCTTTTTAACACCTCATCAATTTGTAAAAGATTATATAAATGGTGAGACATAGAAAACATTTTTCTAATCAAATTCTAACTCGTAGAAGAAACGATGTTAACTTTAACTACACTTTAGTCGTAACTACTTGTTTATTAATATTTTTAAATAAAAAATTTCATAATAACAATAATATGGGGCAAAAAGAGAATTTCCGTTTGAAGAGTAAGCATCAAATAAAGATTAATATCGCTCTTATCCAATCATAAATTCCACATCTTATTAGTGCATGTTTGGCAAAGCTTAAATTATATTTTAAGTAGGTCAACCTCTATTTTTTTCACATATTTTAATAAGATCCATAACTTTAATTAACTTTTACCCAATTATTATTCACACATTTTGTGAATCCCAACTTAAACTTTAACACATCCAAACATAAATCAAATCTTAAACATTGTAGGTTTGCTTCATGAATGTCTATATGATATATTTTATTTTTATTCATATCATTATAGTTTTGAAAAGTATTTTATTTATATCATTATTAGTGGGTTAAGCATTTTTTAAATTTCGCCAAATGTAATAATAGTAGAAACCCCCTAGAAACATTGTCATGTGTGATTTATCTCTTATCTATGAAAAATCGTAGAAAATCCCCCTATTTGAAATCTTTTGTGTGAAAAATCCCCTACCGTCAAAATTTGTTAGATTTGCTGTTAAAAATAAAAATCGCGACAATTTGAAAGGAATAATTACAATTTAGTACCCAAACTTTTTTTTACAAATTAAATCCAATTTTTTTTTATGTGCCACCTACATCCTAAATCTTTAAAAGTTTGGATACTGAAATTATAATAATTCATTTTTAATTTTGACTTTTTTTACTATTTTTCACGAAAAATCTAATGGATCTTGACAGTGAGGGATTTTTCGCACAAAATGTTTCGAACGGGAGGATTTTCTGTTATTTCCAATAGGTAGGGAAATATATCGCACATGAAAATATTTCTAGGGTTTTTTTGCTATTAATCTTTCGCCAAATATTTTTTGTAGAATTTTGTGATAGGTGTATACTTAATAGATCCAATTAAATTGATTATGTGAGCCTGCATTTAAATAAATTTATTATTTAATAACATTTAATTATTATTAGATCAATGTTTAACATTAATGAGGATGAATAACATTACTCCGTGTCATGACTTAAAAAAAAGTTTGATGATAACATGATTGTTATTGGTTTTTAATATATTAAATTGACTTCGCAGTGTAAAATAAGTGACAATAATTAACTATAAAATTATGTTGAATTATCGATTTTGTCATTATCTTTAATTATTCAACTACTTTTTAATTAATTTTGAGATGTAGATTTGTAATTTGGTAGCATTTTATCCCTTGCATTGGGGTTTTCATTCAAATACGATTTTCTTTTTGTCATGAATTGACTTCATAGTAAGTAAAGTGTGTAACAATAAATGACTAATAATGGTGACTTTGTACATCCCAATTTTTTATTTGTTTCATGACATTCTAATTTTATTTAAGGTCCTTCATCTTTTTCATTTTCGCGATTATGTTACTAAACTTTTTTTGCAGCATTCTTATTTCAACCTTCATTGAGTTAGCAAATGTTGCCTTCAGTAATGGTTCTGACTCAAAAAGTCTATTGAAAGAGGATAAAATGACTTATTTGTCTATCATATTTTAAAAATAAAAAATACGCCAAAATATTTTCCTTCATTTTAAGGCATGTGGACAAAATTTTTACACTAACATTTATCATGGATGAGATGTGTTAACTATTAAACGGTTAAAAAATAAGAATTCGACAAAAAAGTTAGGGTTACAAGTACTACCCCGAACAAAGATTTAAGACCTTAAGTTCAATTAAGATGTAGTACAACAAATAAAAATCACGATGTCAATATAATTACCATTAATAATACGCTGAACTATCATTATTATTTTATCTTATTGTCTTCATCTACTTTTTAGTTGAAAGAAGAAAAATCTTCTTCAACTACTTTATATAATTGAGGGAAAAAAAGGGAAAACAACAATGATATACGGAAATATGCGATCTAAAGAAAGTGAAATTCTGGTCGAAAAGAAAGTCTATTTGAGATATTCTTTCAGCTATACCAATAATCTATAATGGAATATGAATAACTCTCTATTCACTCGGTTTTTGGTTCATATTCATTATGTAGGAGAGGTGGTCGAGTGGATCAAAACGATTTAGTTTGAATAACAAAGGACGATTAATCAAGTCCGACAACGAGTTTTCCATAACAACAATGATATACGGAACTAACCATTTATTATTGGTTTATTTGGGCCTTCTTTTGGCGAAAAACCAACTATTGTTGACATTTTAATCCATTACTACGGTTTTAATTCAAATATTTTTGTTATTAATTGATTTCATAGTATGGAAGTAAAGCACGTAAAAATAATTTATTAATAGTAATACATTGAAGTATCACTTTTGTTGATATCTTATCGTCTTCAATTACTTTTTAATTGATAAAAGAAAAATCTTGACGTTTTCAAGTACTTTTCAATTGAGAAAAGAAGTTAAGCTAACAACAACAATATAAAACCATTTATTAATATCTTCAATTAAAAACCATAATAACGTATAACTTAATTCACAATTCGTCGTTTCTTGTCAAACGAAAGACAACAAACAAATTTTGTTATGGAACTTTCTTTCTAAAATGATAATAAACTTTGGCATGGATTACTAGTGATGGTGAAAATTTCCACCCCAACCCCAACCTGCCCCGTGAAGAGAAAAAAAAAAATAAAAAATGTAAAAAAAAATAAATAAATAAACTGGGTGGCAAACGGCGGTGGTCTCCCCAAATCCGCTCTGCTACGATCACTATGGATTACATCAACAACTCATCCAATTTCAAAATTTACATCTTTAAATCACTAATTATTTATCAATATTTTTGAGTAAAACATTCCATAATAATAATATTGTGTCCACAAATACAATTTCTCGTCAAAAGAAAGACAAAACAAGAAATAAAGGTGCACTCTTACCTAATCGTAATCCAAATACTCTCAGAAATATGTAACTAATGTTTATTAATCTTTTTGAATAAAAACTCCACAATAACATAACATGCATATAAAGAGAATTTCTCGATAAAAGAAAATTACCTATCAAATAAAGGTTATTGCTTGGTACCACTCTTATCCAATTATAAATTTTACGTCTCAAATTACCGTATTAAATGATGTTGGTTCGTTTAAAGAAGTCTCTATAATTTATTTTAATTTTATGCATATTATTAATAATATTTTAACCGTTAAGTATTTTTATACTCTATCAAATATATTTTGCTCCTGTTTGGTTGGAATAAAATCAGATTTTTAATAAATATTGATCTAATTTAATGAAATATATGAATAAAAATTTATGTATCCTACGATATATATAAAATTGATTATTAATTTTAGTTTTAATTGTAACAGAGCTCTTACGTGGGATGAGTCTCATGTGAATTAAAAATTGTCTAAAGACCATTCTACCCACCCTCTTGTGTGCGTTTGTGTGTGTTTTGGAGGGATCTGTACTTTAAGAATAATTTAATTTTAATTTCCATCAAAACAGAGAGTTTGTAAGATTCTGTGATTGATGTGACAAAAATATGCAACTACCACAAAAAGACAAGTTTGATGACATCTGATTGTTACTATTGAATTGATATCATAGTATAAACTATGTAACATTTATTGATTAAAAAAATCCAGTTCAACTGTCACTTTTGTCATTATCTTAACGTCTTCAACTAATTTTTAATTAATGTCTCACAAGATGTAAGAATGGTGGTAACTTCCATTTGGTAGTTATTTTTTTCAAAATATATTTTTCTATCTCTTTTTTAATCACATATTCTTTATTAAAATAATATTACACGTAAATTAAAAAAAATTTCTTATTTTTTAATCACACATTTCACATCAATTTAATATTCTAAAATGCATTTTTACATAAAAATGTCTATCAAACACCCTTTTACTTTAGAGTATGTAATTGGGTAAGAATGGTGGTGGAGCAGTACCCGACGAACCACCGCGGTCGCTCAAGCTAGCTCCGTGGAAAAAAAAATGAAGAAGATAAATTGGGAGGTAGATCGATGAAAAAAAAAATGAGGAAGTCAGATTGGGAGGCAGCATGATTTCTAATTTTGGACTAAGACTAGATATGTTATTAAAACCCCAGCAGCCTAGAGGGCAAATTAGGGTGGATAGTTCAATCCAGTGACGAAACTTGCTACATGTACATTATGATGTTCACTTTGATTTACACTTTGTCACGTAGCATTACTCTATTGCACAATTTAAATTTCAAATAGTTTTTCATAAAGTTGACACTTAACAACGATCCAAATGTCAATTAAAACGTCAAAAATAGTATACAAAAAGCAAATTTCATCTAGTGACCTCAGTCCCTTTCCATTTCGTTGTCATTATTAAAGGCCACTATAGGCAATATTGAATCAAGATTCAAGGCTTGGATTGTGTAGCCGTGAGAGGTGAGATTTAGTAACAAATTAGGGCAAAAATTGAATTCCATTTTCAATGTCTTTCTACAATTTAAGATATGCAGCAGTTACACAGTTCGGTGTGTCCGTGATAGATTTATATTTATTATTATATTTCATTCTCTTCTTGTTGATATGTCAAATTTCTATCTCGTTTACCGTGAAAAGTTCAAACTTCACAAAAAGTGAAACGAATTAAAAATTTAAAACTGTTAAAACCTGAGATTCCATCTTAAAAGGTCAACCTTATCAAGAGGAGTAGTCCAAACGCTTTATAAATTGGTCTATATTTTCATTTTTATTCGATGTGAGACTTTATCCCTTAACATGGTCCCGCAAGATGGTGGCTCGTTTGAGCAGACCAATCTTGAAATCTGTATACTGATTTTGGAGTCTTAATCGAATCGAATTGCTCATTGGAGTTTAATAAGCTCTGATACTATGCTAAGATCTGAACTTTTATCATAAAATGTCAATCTTGTTAAAAGGAATAGTCCAAAACCTTATAAGTTGGTCTATATTTCCATTTTTATTCGATGTGAGACTTTATTTCTTAACAAAAACTTCATACTTGTACAGTGTACTTGTAGTCTGTAGAATTGAGGCATCATATGCTCTTGTATATTTGCCTTAAAAGAATCCTTGTTAGTTTTCTAAGTACATTTTAGCACCAGTTCTTCCTAATCATTAATTGGAAATTTGGCATTATCATATAATTGAACTTGGATTTAAGTTGGTATAGGAAGGATAAGAGAAATTTGAACCAAAGTTGATCTTCAGGCGTCCCCGCTTTAGGTTTTTGAGTTTGATTATTGAGAATTTGAGTCATTTGGAGATTTTTATTTGCGATTTTTTCTTTGGATGATAATTTTATCTGTGCATTTATTCATTCAATTGATGATTGTTAATTTTCACGCAGATTATGGAAAGATTTTATCAACTTAAACGAAGGTCACAACCTAGTTCTTCTAGTGGTGCACCTAGTCTCGCCACTACTTCTAATCGAACACTCGAGTTGTTAATCAATGAAAACACAGAGAAGGCTGGGGCTCAATTCAATGTGGATATCTTGTATCTCAATTCTAAATATTAATAATAATTTCGTTATTGCGGCAATTGACAACCGACGGTCAACGACTGTCATAACTCATGACTATTCCTGGATCCGTCACTGAGTAAAAATGGTGTGTTTGGCCTTTGGTCAATTGAGAAATGAAATACTATAAGCATTTTATTCGTTATTATAGATTTTATATTCAAATACATATGATGATTGTTATGAGTTGCCCACATTGTCACTGGATTACGTAACAATAAATAATAATATCGCATTGAACTATCGCTTTTATTATTATCTCATAATGTTCGACTACTTTTTAATTGATAGAAGTATAATCTTGAAGTGAATAGACGTAGCTAACCATTTATTAGTGGTAATATTTATTCGACAATTCTTTACAATTTGTGTAAAATTAAAAAATAAATTATTTCGCCTCTTTTGACGAGAAAATAAAATTTGTGGACATTTTGTCCATTATTATTATAAGCATCATGTGTTTCTAATTCAAATACGTATAGTTGTTATGAAACTTCAAGTAAAGCACGTAATAATAATTAATTAATCATACTAAATGTAGGAATTGGTTTAAATTATTAGCAAAAAATTGGAAAATGAA
Organism: Olea europaea var. sylvestris; assembly: GCF_002742605.1. Classification (NCBI taxonomy): domain Eukaryota; kingdom Viridiplantae; phylum Streptophyta; class Magnoliopsida; order Lamiales; family Oleaceae; genus Olea; species Olea europaea. The sequence goes on along the minus strand of NC_036256.1, from coordinate 3,945,805 downwards.
AAGGTATATAAAAATGGAAAATGAAAAGTTGTGACTACGTGTCAACTTCGATCAAATATTCAGACTTGATCCGATGGTCAAATTATAAAAGTTAATAGACCAACTTATTCTACTCGTCGAGTAGATCGTCGTGGTATATTTGAAATCTCGAAATCAATTCCGGATGAATGAGAAATTGCGGACCAAGTTGGAAGAAATGAAGTGTTGCAACTTTTCGAAATGATGCAAGTTTTGGCCAAGTGTTACAACTTTTTTAAAAAGATACATATTTTGGCCCACACTACTTCATTTGCACCCTTTCTACATCTATAAATAGAACCCTATGGACATGATTTTGGGTATACCAATTGCATTGAGCATTCATTCTCCTCTTGCAATTCCCTCCTTTCTAATTCCATAGTATTTCATACATTTCCTTTGTAGAGGGAAAATTCTGTCAAAAGTTCATCGGTTTCTTGTGGTTTGAAGTGCTGCTACCACAAGTTGTGAATCCATTGTATCTTGGGAAACAAGTGTCATTCACTGTGAGCACCGTAGCGAGGCGCTTTGTCTTAAAGAAAGAGATAACGTCTCGCATTGGATTATTCTCTATTTCTACTCTTTCTTAATCCTTGTTTTGCGTAATCTTTATATCGAAACTCTGTCCAAATTTTCATTCATATAAATTGTCATTTGATCACACTCTTGCGGATTAAAATTGATCAAACAAATATATCAAAAATCAACCCTTACATAACCCTTTTTATAAGTCATCTCCAACAATCTTAAGACAAAAATTTTGTGCCTTTGTAGTTAGTTGTGGACAAACATTACTTTGTTTGAATAGTGATTTGTGTACTATTCCTTCACCGATATTATCATCATTTTGTTAAACTTCTGTTTGTGTAATAGAAATTACTATCATCGGGATTTCGTCAAGTTAAAATGGTTCCAATAATGTGGTACCACCCGTGGTCATACCATTGCATAATACTACTATCCCACATGGGAAAAAGTCGAAAAAATTTGTAGAAGTAGACTTCAAGAGGTAGCAACAAAAGATATTGTTTTATCTCATCGCTCTTAATTTGACTAAATTCTAAAGGAAACTGCAGCGGCTGTACAAGAAGGGGAAAATAATCATGAATCGATTATTACTTTGGATGTATGGAAACACTCGAACTTCCTATGCAAGAACTACATCCTAAATGCATTGGATAATATACTATATGGGGTGTATAGTTCAAAGGAATCAGCCAAGGAACTATGGGATTCTTTGGAGACAAAATACAAGACCGAGAATGCCGGAACAAAGAAGTTCATTGTTGGCAAATTTTTGAACTACAAGATGATGGATTCCAAAACCGTAATTAGCCAAGTGCAAGAAATTCAAGTCTTATTGTACGACATCCACGCCGAGAAAATGGAATTAAGTGAATCATTCTAAGTGGCTGCCATCATTGAGAAACTCCCTCCTATGTGGAGAGATTTCCAAAATTACCTCAAGGACAAACGCAAGGAAATGAATTTAGAAGAATTGATTGTGCGCTTGAGGATTGAAGAGGACAATCGAAAAACCAAACGAAAGTCGATTGATCAAGATGGTACAAATTTTGTTGAAATGGAACCAAAGACAACAAACAAGAAACGAAAGACTCCTAATTATGCACTGCGAAGAGACAATTCCAAGAAGGCTAAGAAGTTCAAAGGGAATTGTTACAAATGTGGCAAGGCTGGACATCGTTCAAGTGAATGTCGAAAGCCAAAGAAGAATGCTCAAGCCCACATGGTTGCAAATAACACTCTATCCGATGCACTGCAAGAAATGAGTTTATCTGCAATAGTGTCCGAATGCAACATGATTGGAAATACTAGAGAATAGTGGATTGACACCGGCACTACCCGTCATGTGTGTGCGGACAAGGAGACATTCTCCAACTATCAAGAATTGAATGGGAAACAGCTATACACGGAAAATTCTGCAAGTTCCAAATTTAAAGGACAAGGCAAAGTCACTATAAAGATGATATCCGGGAAAGAACTCGTCCTCAATAATGTCCTACATGTGCCAGATATAAGAAAGAATTTAGTGTCTGGGTCTCTTCTTAGCAAGAATGGTTTTAAACTTATATTTGTATTCGATAAATTTGTATTGTCTAAGAATGAGATGTATATAGGGAAATGATACATATGTGATGAAATGTTCAAGTTGAACGTTCTTACAATTATACCGAAGCAAGTCGTTATGAATAAAACTATAAATTCTGTTTACTTGCTTGAGCCTTTATGTTTGTGGCATAGTCGAGTAGGATATGTGAATTACAAATCGTTGCACAAACTAATGAATCAAAGTTTAATTCCGGCGCACAAAATCAATCCTAATCATAAATGTGAAATATGTGTTGAAGCAAAATTGTCTAAAACATCGTTCCATTCAATACAAAAGAACACAACCCCTCTTGAATTGATCCGTAGCGATATATGCGATCTAAAATTTGTACAAACTCGAGGTGGTAAGAAATAATTTGATTATACAAAGTTTTGCTATATCTTTCTTTTGAGAAGTAAAGACGAAGCATTAGATGCATTTAAAACCTATAATGCTGAAGTTGAAACACAACTTGAAAAATGAATAAAAAATATTCGTAGTGATAGAGGAGGTGAATATGGGGCACCATTTGAAAACTTTTGCTCTGAACATGAAATTGTTCATCAAACAACGGCACCTTACTCTCCTCAATCAAATGGTGTTGCAGAATGCAAAAATCGAACACTTAAAGAAATGATGAATGCCATGTTAATAAGTTCGAATTTACCACAGAACATGTGGGGGAGGCTATTTTAACGTCAAATAGTCTTCTTAATAAAATACCTCTTAAGAAAATGGAAGAGACACCATATTAACTATGGAAAGGCCATCCTCCATCCTATCAATACTTGAAAGTGTATGGGTGTTTGGCTAAGGTTGAGGTACCTAAGCCCGAATAAGTGAAAATCGGTTCTAAAACGATAGATTGCATATTTATTGGATACGCCAATAATAGTAGTGCATATCGATTTCTTGTACACAAATTCGAAATACAAGACGTACACGAAGGGACTGTAATTGAATCAAGGAATGCGATATTCTTTGAAAATATTTTTCCTTGTAAAGATAAGAAAAATACAAGTTCTAACAAGAGAATATATGAAACTACCAATAGAACTTCAAATGAGGAAGAACCAAGGCGTAGTAAAAGGGTTAGGACTTCCAAGACGTTTGGCCCAGATTTTCTAACCTATATGGTAGAGGATGATCCAAAGACTTTCGATGAAGCAATGTCTACACCGGAAGCATCGCATTGGAAAGAAGCTATCAATAATGAGATAAATTCTATAATGCAAAACCATACATGGGAGTTGATTGATTTACCTCCAGGTAACAAGCCTTTAGAATGCAAATGGATATTCAAAAAGAAATTGAAAACTAACGGATCCATTGATAAATATAAGGCTGGATTAGTTGCTAAAAGATATAGGCAAAAAGAAGGATTTGATTTCTTTGATACCTACTCACCCGTGACTAGAATCACGTCGATAAGGTTGTTAATTGTAATTGCGGCAATACACAATCTTGAGGTTCATCAAATGGATGTAAAAACAACATTCTTAAACGGTGAGTTAGAAGATGAGATTTACATGGTGCAACCTGAAGGGTTCGTTTCTCCTAACCAAAAACACAAAGTGTGTAAACTTGTTAAATCCTTGTATGGATTAAAATAGACTCCTAAACACTGGCACCAAAAGTTTGACAAAACAATGTTGTCAAATGGATTCAAGATCAACGAATGTGACAAATGTGTATATATTAAACATACACCGTATGCCTATATAATTGTATGTCTATATGTGGACGATATGTTAATAATGAGCAATAGTCACGAAATGTTACCTAACACCAAAAAGATGCTAACAAAACATTTCGATATGAAAGATATGTGTGTGGCAGATGTAATCTTAGGGATTAAAATCTCTAGAACGCGGGATGAAATTATACTTTTACAATCTCACTACATAGAAAAAGTACTTAAGAAGTTTGACGTGTTTAAGGAAAGTCTTGCGAAAACTCCTCTTAATCCGAGTATGCACTTAGTCAAGAATACGGGAGAAAGCATATCACAACTAAGGTATTCACAAATAATTGGCAGTTTTATGTATATTACAAACTGCACTCGACTGAATATTGCTTTTGTGGTGAATAAACTTAGTGGATTTACAAGTAATCCAAACTGTGATCATTGGAAGGCTTTGACGAGACTTCTAAGGTACTTGAAGTATACCTTAACCTATGGATTACACCTCACAAAATATCATGCAGTACTAGAAGGATATTGTGATACGAATTGAATATCCGATACGAAGGATTTCCCAAGTCCTCTAATGGTTATGTATTCACCATTGGTGGAGCTGCTGTATCATGGAAATCAACAAAGCAAATGTACATAGCTTGATCAACGATCGAATCTGAGTTTATTGCTTTGGACAAAACTGGAGAAGAAGTAGAATGGTTTCGAAATTTCTTAGAAGATGTTCCATGTTGGCCCAAGCCAGTACCTGCGATAAGTATATATTGTGATAGTCAATCAGCAATTAAAAGGGCTCGAAGCAGCATGTATAATTGTAAGTCTAGACATATTCGTCGCAGACACAACACCATTAAACAACTGATCTCAAATAGCGTTATCTCCATAGATTATGTGAAATCAAAGGAGAATATTGCAAATCCACTTACGAAAAGTTTGCCTAGAGATCAAATGTGTTGCCTATCCAGAGGAATGGGAGTAAAGCCTGCTACGTAATAGTTTTCGCAATGGTAACCCTACCTTATTGACTGGAGATCCCAAGATCTTGGTTCAAAGGGACAACTAAGTTGTGAAAATTCCATAAAGTACTTAGGAAATTAGAATTCCTAACTCATTCCTATGATACTAAAGTACTTTCCGCAGAGTGAATAGAGGCTAAGATTATCTTTTAATGATTCTTATATCTCGATTAAGTCAAGTGGAGCGGGGTAGAATACTCTTAATAGGAGGTCACCTATATAAGTGTGAAGTGGTGTTTAAGGTTTGAATTCTCTAAAACTTATAAAACTAAAAAGAGTTCAGGGCCAAAATGAACTAAGTTATGAGAATTAAGTACAGAATAGAGAAGATATTTGTATGAGTATTATTGTCTTGACTTACACCAAAGGTTGAGTGGTTCAAGACCTATGGTTCACCAATTAGCTGAACAAGTCCGATAGTATTTCACTAAGGGATGTTCAAGGCCAGAAGCCACCATCCCTGATACAGTATTTTTTCGCATCCTCTCTACATTGCATCATATCATCGCATTTGCATATGCGTACCCGAATTTTCATTCATGTGAGGGACTGTAAGAATTGGTTCAAATTATTAACCAAAAATTGGAAAATGAAAAGGTATGTAAAAGTGGAAAATGAAAAGGTGTGACTACGTGTCAACTTCGACCAAATATTTAGACTTGATCTGATGGTCAAATTACAAAAATAAATAGACCAACTTATTCTACTCGTTGAATAGATTGTCATAGTATATTTGGAATCTCGAAACCAATTCCGGATGAATGGAAAATTGTGGACCAATTTGGAAGAAATGAAGTGTTGTAACTTTTCGAAATAATGCAGGTTTTGGCCAAGAATTGCAACTTTTTTAAAATGATGCATGTTTTGGCCCACACTACTTCATTTGCACCCTTTTTACATTTATAAATATAACCCTATGGACATGATTTTGGATACACCAATTGCATTGAACGTTCAATCTCCTCTTACAATTCTCTCCTTTCTAACTCCATAGCATTTCATACATTTCCTTTGTAGAGGGAAAATTCTGTCAAAAGTTCGTCGATTTCTTATGGTTTGAAGTACTGCTACCACAAGTTGTAAATTCATTATATCTTGGGAGACAAGTGTCATTCACCGTGAGCACCGCAGCGGGGCAATTTGTCTTAAGGAAAGAGATAACGTCTCACCTTGAATTATTCTCTATTTCTATTCCTTCTTAATCCTTGTTTTGCGTAATCTTTATACCGAAACTCTGTCCAAATTTTCATTCATATAAATTGTGTTTTGATCACGCTCTTACGGGTTAAAACTGGTCAAACAAATATATCAAAAACCAACCGTTACATAGCCTTTTTTATAAGTCGTCTCCAACAATCATCAGTTTTATTATTATATTATCGTTCGGAACTACTTTTTAATTTATAAAATAAAAATCTTGACATCTTCAACTTCTTTCTAATTGATAGGAGAATTGGAGAAAATAACTAACTATTTATTAATATTTCTTATTAAAAAAAATTAAAAAGATAACTTGTTCACTAATCGTCGTTTCTCACCAAATAAAATTTATTATGGAATTTTCATTCAAAGTTGTTGTTAAACTATTAGAGGGTAACTCATTATTGATAGCTTTTCAATCTTTTTTATGTATGTACAAATTGCTTCCTCGATTAATACCCATATTATAATGTTTAAAATGAATGCAAAAATTTATCTATTATGGGAAAAAAAATAGAACTCTAGAAATTAAAATGAGATCATAATCTTAAAAGTTAAAACAAATAATTCTCTTCATCTAAAATCCTAAAAGGTTAATAGTGACAACTATGATTTATACATACAAGAGGTAAGACAAAATTTGTAAATATTATATTGAATAAAGAAGATAATTTTTACTACAATACTAATAGGTATGGCCTCATGAATAACACTAATTAAACAACCAATTATATATTAAGGCTGTCAATTCAATTCTTTCCGTAGAAGTAAAACATCCAATTAAATTGATAGATGGCTGTCCCACCAAATTTATTTTATTTTATCTTTACAATGATCATTAATAAGCATTCTGGAAAGGAAATTGCTGCTCAAACAGGAATAAAATCCAAAGATTGGAGCCAAGGGTCGAGATGGCAAAACCTCGATCCAAGATGTAAATCGTGCGAACCCCGAACTCCACGTGATTGAAGGTCAAGGGCCGAGGTGAAACCTGGGATTTAATCCCGGTTTCTAAAACACTTCTTTTCTTGAAATAGTAATAGAATACAATTAATTTTTGTAAAATGTGGTGGTCAGAGAGTGGGACCCTTTGTTTGGCCCTTCTTTAGAATTTGTAATTTGGAATTGAAAAACTATTTTTTTTTTTTTTTTTGATATCCAGGTATCCCAACTTACACCAGACTAAATTCTGGACCTCCAAGACCCATACCTCTAAACCCTTGGAGGGGGTAAATCGCGGGATATGCCTCAACTGGATCACAGGTTCCCCCCATTGACTGTAAACTTCTGCGCACAAGAGACCCTCCTCCACAGTGATTGCTCCATACCAAATTTTTTGGCCGCAAGTTCCTACCAGAAATCGAACTCTCTACCCTGCCGCTGGAAGCAAGCCAATGTTGATTGATTCACCAGTTGAGCTGTGCCCCGAGGGCAAATTGAAAAACTTTTATATGACCTTTGTGTTGGGCAATAATATCATTTTCAAAATTAATATCTTATCGCCTTCAACTACTTTTTAATTGACAGAAGAAAAATCTTAATGCCTTTTAACTTCTTTTTGATCGATAAAAGAAATGGAAATTTATCATTTTTTATTAAACACAAATAATAATGGATGACTTGTCTACAATTTATCGTTTCTCATTAAACGAAAGGCTAAACAATATTTTGTTATGGAATTTCCATTCAAAAATGTTAACAAACTGCTGATTACATAACTAATTGATAATTAATATTTTTGAATAAGTATTTTATTATAATAATAATAATAATAATAATAATAATAATAATAATAATAATAATAATAATAATAATAATAATAATAATAATGTAATAGCATGCACATAAAGAGAATTTCTTGTCAAAAGAAAATTACATAATAAACACATATTCTACTTACTATCTCTCTTATAAAATCACAAATTCTACATCTCAAATTAAGCCCTTGTTTGAGCGATATTATATTCCTAGGAATGTATTTTTAAAAAGTGTATTGAGAGAAAATATGTAGTTGAAAAGTAAAGAAAAGTTTTGAATTTATGTGTAATATTATTTTATTAAAAAATGTATGGTTGATATTAAATTACTGTTTAAAATTATATTTTTTAAAAAAAAAAAATATGGCTCAAACATAGCCTAAATCAAACATGCACGAATTCAACTATTTTTTAATTAATAGATAAAAAGACTTAACGACTTCAACTACTTTTACTTTATGACAACTGCAAGCACTTCAGTAAAAATTTATCTTTAAAATTGACTTGTAAGAAAAATAACGTACTTTTAAACTTACAAAACAAGAATATTAATCCAATTGTTAATAATATCCCGTTATTAAATATAGGTAAATAATGTTTATATTCATGTAAAATCCACAAAAATTAATATTTTATTTACATTTTCATGACGCAATTATTATATATACACCCTGTTTGAGCCACATTCTTTTGAAAAAAAAAATACATTTTTAAACAGTGATTTTACATTATTTTAATTATATATTCTTCAATAAAATAATATTACACGTAAATTCAAATTTTTTCTTATTTTTTAACTACAATTTTTCATCAATAAACTATTCAAAAATACATTTTTTTGTGAAAATAATGTGGTTCAATTAAGGGCATAGTATATTATACATAATATGTCTTTGGTTGATAGAGATTAAAATAAATTTTTTAATAGATTTTAATAAAAATTGATAAAATACGTGGTTGAAAAACTTTGAATCCTATAAATGTATGATTAAAATTAATTATTGACTTTGACTAGATTTTATTCAATATTTTAGCGATACCAAACAGAGGTTATGGCCTGTTTGATGGGAATAAAAATTAATATTTTGATTTAAGTCAAAATTAATAATTAATTTTTATTTATATATTTCATCAATTTTTATCGAAATTTATTAAAAATCTATTTTTTAATTATACCAAACAAAGGCTATATATCTTTTCTATTATAACATATAACACCCTAAGCAAATTTTAAATAAAAAATTCATAATAACTTGCTCACCAACAAAGGATACTACCGTCCAATCACAAATACAAGGATTTACTTCAACTAATAAATCAGATTACCATCCCCAACTACCGGTGCATCATTATCTTAGTAGGGCGGGACCACCAACGGCGTCATAACGGCACCGTCAAGGACTCGGAAATCAAGGGAAAATGAAAACAAAGAAACTGACAATCAACCGAGGTTGTCCTTACGCAATATTTAATTATTATTATTCTCAATATTAATTTAACGCTTCTACGCCCCTTTTTAGTACGGATTAAAATTCATATTTTAATTTAGTTTTAAAATCAATAATTAATTTTAATCACATATTTTAAGAGACTCGTCAAATCGCGCTTTTTAGCCTTTCTTCAAGATTTGGCCCTAACTGTTCCACAGATTCCCACGCGTTACGCATCCGTTCTATAACTTTTCAATCACATATTTTGTCAACTTTTATCAAATTATACTAAAAATTTAATTTTAAATGTCACTGAAAAAGGGGCATAGCTTTTTGGTTTATTGTTTTTTAATTTCTTCTCGTATTCCACGTGACTCAAGTAACACATCATATATAACGTAAACAATTTCCAATATATTTTAAGAGTGAATAAGTTAAAACGTTCGTACTTAAATAAACAAATGTTCATCTCTGCATAGTTGACTATTTCTCTCTTAAAGAGCTTTTATGCTATTGGTACAAGAACGGATTTCTAAGTTTCAAACAACGTTATTCTAAATGTATAATACATGCCAAAGTTATGAACATAACGGTCGTATCAAAGTGCTATTGTATCACAACTGCATACATTTTAATTAAAACTATCAAAAATTCTTCATAATACATAAGAATTAATTACATGAATGCTCAATAAACGTATCTCTATGTTACTATTTTCTCACTAAACAAAATTTGTTTACACGTTGCTCACTCATCTATTCAAATTATTACTCATCCATCATTGGAATAAGATTTATTATTCCTACTTGACGAAAATTGCCACATGTCCATTGAAACCTGACCCAACACATTGACAATGTTAAATTATCGAATTAATTAAATAAATACTCATTAAACTTATCTCTAAATTACTATTTACTCACTGCACGAAAAATGTGGCCCATTGTTTCACTCATTTATTCAAAGTATTACACATCCACCACTAGAGTAAAACTTCTTACTCCCAATTGACGAAAATTTTGAATGTCCAATGAAAAAATATACGTGACATCTTGACGATTTTAAATTGTCCACCTGGATAAAATTATACCTAGTTAAATTCCTCAATGTCATTGAACTCCTTCCAAGCCTCCAAATGGGGATTGAAGTTTATGTCAATCAATTGAGTGCATTTTTTCCCCATGTGGACAATTTAACACGTCAAGTGGGAGTAATGATCCCAACATATCCAAGGTAAAGTTGAAGTGTGATTTTTGGATTCATTTGTGTGATTAATTGAAATAAGACTTGACTAAATTGGGATGAAAGTTGAAATTTACAAGAACTCAATTTCATGGGATTTCAATGTTTGGTGCAAGGGCCAAAGGTTAACTGCAGGAAATAGAAAACCTCGTTTAGCAATTTATGTAGAATATTTGACAAGTTGCTTTAATTGCTATAATGATTTATTTTATTTGATCCAACATTTTTTTATAATTACATGATCTCAAATTCTTATAACGATACAAAAAATGATATTTGTCATCGAAACCTGATATTTTAGAAGTCAAGAGAATCCAGGTTTCTTGTACAAGATTCTCTTGACTTGTAAAACTTTACACATATGGTCAAATATGAGACTCAAAAGTAGACAATAGAGTATTTCAAACGAATGAAAAAGAAAGTTGAATTCAAAGTTAACAATGTTCTTACAAGTACTTTCATACTACGAATGATCGAATATGAGACTCGAAAGTAGACGTTATGATATTTCAAACGAGTGAAAAAGAAAGTCGAGTTCAAATTTTGTTCTTTACGTGGATAAATGTCCTGTTCTTTGCAACTGCACTCTTTCCTACTTTCTTTCTCTCTCCTATGAAGAAATATTCTGCTCAGTTTGTCTCACCGTCAATTGCTTTGCCAGATCTTGACCGCAAACAATTTGGTGAGTCTGATAGTAAACGCTTGCCTAAATTCATCAAAATTTTCGTTATCGTAAATTTTTCCAACAGTCGGCTTTGGAAAAAAGTATTCTGCATCAGATTCAGTGTGAGAATAATGCCATTTTCTGTTCATCTAATGCAAATTTATACTTTAATTAATATTTATCAAAATTTAAGAATATTCATGCCGTTTTTCACGAGATTTTGATAGGACCTCTGCTTGTTATGATTTTTCAAAATTGACAGAATTATGTGATGCTTTTTTTATTTTTCCCCAGTTCCTGATGTTTATACTTTCTGTTGAATAATTTGTCATTTTTATCTGGCAGAAACGTCAGTAATCTGAGTTGACAGGGATGAAAAATTGGCGAGAAGTGATTCTCCTGTGTTGTGAATTACTTAAGGGCTGAAGAAGTGCAAATAATTACTCAACAGAAATAGCTAAAAAGAAGAGAGGGTATAAGAAACATACGAACGCTGCAGGATGGAAGATAAGCAAAAGGGCTTGGTCTCGGAATTGATCGGTTGTTCTTGGGTTCCTCTGACCCCGGCAGAGCCGATCTGCACAGAATGGCAAGATAATCAGGGGTTTCATACTAATGGGCTAAAATCAGAAAAAATCTTGCAAGTAAATCAGATTTCAGAGGGGCTCCAGCAAGAAAATCCAGCTGCATGTTGGAACTCGGCAAATGCTCTTAACATATACGGGAGTTTCAACACTCGGGAAGCAGACATAGCCGCAAAATCCCGAGTTAATAGTGATGATTTGTGCAGGAACGGTTTTCCTGTAAATGAAGAAGGCATGGGAAGCAGGGTGTCTTTTGGAGAACTCTTGGCCCTAGCAGATGCAGCTGGCAACAATGCAAGTGCACAGACTGCTTTTAACGCAACAAGCAGCTCTTTCAAGCCGAATTTACAAAATACGATTGATGGTAGACAATGTACAATATCATTTGAAAATTCTTCACTCGCTAATTTAGACACTTTTCTAGATGAATCCAACAGCATACAGAATATTTCCAATGGTGAGTGTCCTTAATTTAGCTTCTCTTTATAGTACGATTTTGTAATGCTGTTATTTCAATTATCGGTATGACATTATGAACCATATTATAAAGTTAACTGATAACTTCATGGTGGGAACTTACATAAGACTTATCAGCCAGGAATTGGGATAAAAAAAAATTGATTGTACACGAGGCAAGATTCATTTTTATGAATGTGGCCATTCCCAGTGCCCATAGAGCGAGGAACCCAACAATATTTGCCTGCAACTTAAAAACTGCATAGAAAGATGGAAGTGATTAAATGAAATATCAAAATCAGAATGAAGCACAAGAAGCAGGGTCAGAAAATCTGTGAGAGATACAAGTATCTGTTTCAACTAAAGCTTCAATTTCGCGAGCTTTCAAGCAATGATTTCATCGGCACAACACAGCATTAGCATCTTAAAAATAATATGTACTTTTAGGCAATGTATATCCTCACGAGAAACTGAAGAATAGCTATGCTTAAATATCTGCAAATGGTTTCTCTTTTTCCTAGCACTAATATGAATTCGAACTTGTATCCTACAGATGGAAGATGTATTCATTCCAGGCCCTTTGACCTCAATTTTCCATCTAGGACAGCAGATTCAACCTTTAGCGAGGTAGTTTCATCCCAGTTTGCACCTATAACACCAGAGAAGACTGCAAGAACCGATGAAAAACAGGGCCTGGCCATGCCAAATTTAAGCAGGGATGAGATGCTCAGCACACAACATGTGCAGCAGAAGGAAATTGCCATCAAGAGGGTCGAACTAGAGGGATTCCTCCAAACAAAAGAACTGTCTCAGTTGGCTACTGATCATGTGTGCGAAACCATGTCCACACAGTTGGAGGAGAATCACAAGCCTGACAACGGAGGCACTGAGGACGTTGACTTGAGCAAAACGCCACAGCTGAAACCAAGGAGAAAAAAGCACAGGCCAAAAGTGATTATAGAAGGCCAATCTCAAATAACTCTTAAACCAAGTGTTGGAAGGCCTTCTGATCCCCAGGAAACCACAAGAGTAAAGAGAAAGTATGTTCGGAGAAAAGGAGTAAATAATCCCACAACAGATACTCCCCTCGAGAAGGAAATAAATGGTTCAGATGCAAACACAAATGCCTCAAGTTCCAAGGAAACCATGACTGGTAAGAAGAAGTATGTGAAAAGAAAGGGAGTCAACAAACCTGCAGCAACTGGCCCAGATCAGGAAACCTGTGAAATAACTGATCCCAAAACGGTTCAGCGCCCTGGAAAGACCTGCAGGAGATCACTGAATTTTGACATTGAAGGCCAAGTAAGAGATGAAAACTCACAACCCCATCCATCTCCAAATTTTGACATGGAATCACAAGCGCAGAACTTCAATGCTAAAGATCAATCAGGATCAACCATACAGGGGAGGGAAGCCTCAATGAAAAAGTTTGATGGGAACATTGCTTATGATCTTACATGCTCTATGAAGCAGGTAATGAAAGGTTACCTATCAAAACCTGAAGGACATTCCTCTTGCCCCTCTCCTCGTTCCAAGACAGATACACTACATGATAAATCGACACTCGAGGATCAAAAAGTAGGTACAAGAGGAAAATGTCAAATCATATTTTCGGATTTCACTCACGATGAAGAAGGAAATACTGTACGGGTGATTAAGAATTCCGATGCTGGGTTGATACAAAAGCGCCCAAGTGACTCTGATAGCAGCAGCACGGCATGCTTGATAAAGTTAACACAAGAAAAAGGATTAAAGAGACAACACTGGGATACAACTGTTGAAGCAGAGTTTAGCATGTCAAATTCAACTGGGACTTTGCACAATTCTTTGCAGGCATACAGTGCTTTATTTCCACAATATACAGATAACGGTGATTGCACTCCTGGCATGCATTTTCCTGCAATGTACGGTACAAAGAGAATTGAGAAAGGACACAATTCAGTGACATCCAGCATGCACTTCACAGTTATTGCCTCAGAAAATCAGGAAGTTGCAGCAGCTGATGGTACTCAGAATGAACAAAAAAAACTCAAATTTCTGTCAGCTTTGGGAACTTCAGAGAGATTGGAAACTAGATCCAAAGGAACTGCTCCAATATGGAACTTGGAGTCACCCCTCGAAATTTATGGACAATTGCCAACTTCGCCATGCAGTGTAGCAACATCATCGAAAACTGCACAAGGATTTGAAATTCTACACCAACCACATAAAAAGAGATCCAAAGGCCCTGCTCAAGATCCAAAAGCCCTTGCAGCTGATACAAATGCAACGATGATGACAAAGAAGCAACCAAAGAAAAGTTTGCTTATCAATTCAACAGTGCAAAACATACGTAGTGACCACCAATTAGTTGCCAGATCAATGGGTAATCAATAGGCATATGATTGCTGTTTTTCAGAAATTATCCTTTCTGATGCGCTTGTGACATTTAATGCAGGTACTCCGCTGGCTATAACATGGATGCGCAAGTCTCCAATTGATGCTATCATTGAGCAATTTAACCAACTTGATTTGAATGCAAAGAGCAGCAAAAAGCATAATGCATTTATCTCCTACCATACGAATTACCAAGACCAACATGCCCTAGTTCCATATCAAAGAAATGGAGCTCTTATCCCTTTTGATAGCTCATTTAATCGGGTCAAAAGAAGCCGCCCACGGCCTAAAGTTGACCTTGATGATGAGACGAGTAGAGTGTGGAAACTTTTGTTAGAGAATATAAACAGTGAAGGAATTGACGGCACAGATGAAGAAAAGGAAAAATGGTGGGAAGAAGAAAGAGGAATGTTCCGTGGAAGAGCAGACTCATTTATTGCACGCATGCATCTCGTCCAAGGTATTCTTACACAGTTATCAAATTAGCCCACTGGTTGTCTAATTAATAAGTTTCAGCTCGAAATATGGTTTATCTTCCCCAGAGTACGCTATCAGATAAAATATAACTGCTATTAATGGTATTGTTGAACTAACCAGAAAAGGGCTGGAAAAGGACAACTATTTGATGCACATACATGCATTGACTATCCAGAATAATAAGGAAAGGAGATATGTAGCCAATTATGCAATCACCATGCAGATACCAATTAAACACCTAACCATCCACATACACGTTAATGTATATATTTCATGTGTTATGTATGAAACAAGCACATTGCACCTTGACAATCCCAGGAGTCTAATACACTGTCTTGTCAGCTCTACCTTCTTGTACACTTCACAGTCATATATTATCTCACAGGGGACAGGCGATTTTCTCCATGGAAGGGATCAGTTTTAGACTCTGTAATCGGTGTTTTTCTCACTCAGAATGTTTCAGATCATCTTTCTAGGTTTGCTGAATCTCTAACCTTCTACAGAATTCATATTAACAATTTAAACTTTATAGAACAGAGCTGATCCCAAGGAAAATCACTTTAATATGCTTATCCACTCTTGCAGCTCTGCCTTTATGTCACTTGCTGCCCGATTCCCGTTGGAATCAGAAAGCAACCGAGGACAATCTTGTCAAGAGAGAGTAGACATCACAGTCAAAGAACCTGAAGTGCACAATCCAGATACTGAGGATACATTTGGATGGAGTGAAAGGTTAAATAAGCCAATCTGTGGCGAAGATTCTAAGATGCTTCAAGTCTCTGACCACAATGAGATTAGAGAAGTTAACAGTGTCCAGTACCCTGAAGATAGCTTTATTGTTACCTTACCAAAAGATAACTTAAGCCATCAATTGTCAGCTGTCTCCAAAAATAGTGCAGATACATCCCATGAATCTGCAGTGAACACGTCAATAGGTTTTATTGCCGATGAAAGAGACTTGGATGATACACTCTCTTCTCAAAATTCTTACTCTCAGAACTCCGCAGATTCTTTAATAGCTCAAAGTGCAGAAACAACAGAATCTTGCTTACCGAGAACCTTAGAAGCAGAAGCAGCATCTGGAAGGAAACCAAATAGCATTTGTTGCTCTACTTCTAATCTAAAGCTGTCACAGATGTCATGGACTATACTAAATGGAGCTCAAAATCAAGGAAATGGATACAAATTGTGCAATATGGATGGGCAGATAGAACCAGAGAGAATGGCCTCTGACTCACAAAATCAAAGTGAGAATCAGTCAGATATTACCTGCAGTGAGCCCGCTTTGTGTCCGAAACCCAGTTCAGGTGCACAAGTAGCAGAATGCTTTGATCTACCTCAACAGAATGGCAAAAGCTCAAATATTACCTATGCTAAAGGACCTTGTGATACTGAACTAAGTGGGTTGTCTGCAGAATCTGCAACCCAGGCTACAATTCAGAAGGTCTTGGCAATCAGTCGTGAAGTCTCAAAATTCAGCAGTGAAAAGGTTCATTCAATCAACAACTGTCAAATTGACATGCACCAAAAGGTACCTGAAAATCCTACAGGAAAACAGGATTCACAGTTTCACTTTCAAGAAAATAACTACACAATGCAAGAAGTATCAAACGTCACGATGTTTCCACAAAATTTGACAGACATAACAGGTAGCAGTAACATTGATAATTTAAGAATACCCGAGCACAAAGATACTTGCTCAAATTTGAAAATTCCGGGTCAAACAGATAGTGAACCTAAAGCAAAAGGAAGAAGAATTAGAAAAGAGAAACAGAAGCCAGTCGATTGGGATAGCTTAAGGAACCAGGCACAAGAAGGTGGCAGAAGAAGAGAGAGAACAGCCAACACGATGGACTCAGTAGACTGGGAGGCAGTAAGATGTGCAGATGTTAATGAGATTGCGAAGACCATCAAAGAAAGGGGAATGAACAATGTGCTGGCAGAGAGAATCCAGGTTTAGTTTGCAACAAAGAATCTACTCATTCAAATATTTAATATCTCAGTCGACACAAAATAGAAACATCCAGCCAATCTATTTTAACAGTTGATAACCATTTGCAAAACTTGTGCAGGAATTCCTCAATCGCCTTGTTAGAGACCATGGAAGCATTGATCTGGAATGGCTAAGGGATGTTCCACCAGACAAAGCAAAGTAAACTTGCAGGATTTTCCCAAATATTTTTCACAATCAAAAAACATAGTCCATTTACAACCTTTTATACTTTTCAGAGAGTATCTATTAAGCGTAAGGGGTTTGGGTTTGAAGAGTGTGGAGTGCGTACGTCTTCTGACACTGCATCACCTTGCTTTTCCAGTAAGATTTAAGCCCCATTACAGATCCTTCAAGCAATATGGAAGAGAACTTCACTAACTTATTTTTATTTCCTATACTTCTAAAAGGTTGACACGAATGTTGGTCGTATAGCTGTACGATTGGGATGGGTACCTCTGCAACCATTGCCCGAGTCACTTCAGCTGCATCTTCTAGAACTGTAAATACTCCATTGCTCATTAGATTTTTTTCATGATACTGCAGTATCAAAAAAATAATAATCATGCTTCTGTGATTGCATAGGTACCCTGTATTGGAGTCTATTCAGAAGTATCTGTGGCCACGACTCTGCAAGCTTGATCAAAGAACACTGTAATCATAATTTTTTTACTAATCTATACTTGCTAATTAATCATACATAATTGATAATTGAAGCAAAGTGTCATTCAAAAGTTGAGATGTTAATTCATTGCAGGTATGAGCTGCATTACCAGATGATTACATTTGGAAAGGTATGCCACATTCACTTAAGGATGTCTTTTATATTTCAAAAATATTAAACACATTTAAAGACATAAGCCAAAGGCAACCTCTTCTATCTTTTCAGGTGTTCTGTACTAAAAACAAACCGAATTGCAATGCTTGTCCAATGAGAGGAGAATGCAGACATTTTGCCAGTGCATTTGCAAGGTCTATGCATTCAATTTTTATTGCAACTGAATAACTAGATGTCCTTTTTCCATTATTTTGGTGCAAGATTTTTTCTTTTAGGCCAGGTCTGCATTTCTTCATAGATATCAAGTTAATTAAAAATTCTCTTTTGTACAGACACTTCAACTAAGGTAGTGTGCTCGACACAGCATTTCTTCATAGATATCAAGTTAATTAAAAATTCTCTTTAGCATAGTCACTTCAACTACAGAAGCATGTTCAACACGTGTCAATATCGACACTCCTCGGACACTCTACCATAATCTTTTTCCTTGTTTATTAAAAATACTATATATTATTAACTTAAAATTATTAGTAAATAACAAATAGATAATCATAATTAAAATATTTCAACAAGAAAAATTAATACAAGTACAAAATTAAATTTACACTATATAAATGAAGAATTTAAATAAAAAAAAAAAAATTAATCAACGTGTCTTGCAAGTACTTCTTTGAAAAATTGCATGTCTTAGCATATCTGACACATTGTGTCGGACACACATGTCCATGTCGATTCACAATATTTAAAATCCAGCTAGAAACATTAGGAGAGTCAAGCTCATTATTCCACAATATTGATAACATAGACTTCTATGCACCATCTATGGACAGTAACACCCAAAGAACTCCATATAAGTGCCAGAAACTAACTCCGTCCTATTAGATTTAGCAAGTATAAAACCAGATGCTGAGCTTTGAAACCTCATCAGAACTAAGTAAGATGATATACTTCAAAATTCCCACATGAATAAGTATGAAACCATATAAATCATATTTTCATATTACTAAATCCCATTAATATGCATGCAGCGCTAGGCTTGCTCTCCCAGGAACTGAGGAGAAAAGCATTATGAGTGCAACAGAAAAGAACGCAGCTGAACAGAATCCAGTGAAAATTATCAATCCTTTGCAATTACCTTTACCTCAAGCTAATCAATTGGAAGGACATACTGAAGCCAGCAACTCTGAACCCATTATTGAAGTTCCATCTACACCAGAGCCAGTTATTGAAGTGCCAGCAACTCCAGAACCAGAGCAGACACAAGTTCCAGAATGTGACAATGAGGACGACGATTTCGAGGATCCCGATTATATTCCTACCATTCAACTCAATATGAAAGAGTTGACTCACAATGTACAGGCAATTATGCAAAAACAGGTGAAACTAAAAGAGGGTGACATGTCAAAAGCCTTGGTAGCTTTAACTCCAGAAGCAGCTTCAATCCCAATGCCTAAACTTAAGAATGTGAGCCGACTCAGAACAGAGCACCAAGTGTAAGCAAATGCTTCCGCTATTAATCGTGATTAATCAGTAGACATTTGATTAGTATGTGTACTGTTCATTATCTTTTTGAGAGATGGAAGGCAAGTTACTAGCAACATAAAACTAAAGATAACGAAACCAGTTATTCTTAGTTATGATGAGCATATAACATATTTGACCATTTTTTATGGGATATTATTAATTATTTTCTCCTTCTACAGCTATGAACTTCCAGATTCACATCCTCTGCTACAACGGGCAAGCAACATTATATCAGCTTTCGTTCACTATAAAATTTCACCAACATGTCCAAGCTGACATTTCCTTGATACCCCTATACTTTCTTAATTTGCAGATGGATAAAAGAGAACCAGATGATCCCTGCTCGTACCTACTTGCAATATGGACTCCAGGTAAGAAGATGGCAAAAAGTCAAACACAATACACACGGGCCCTGCCCTGAACGGGGTGGGGATTACCGCTTAATTGGGTATTCTGGTCAGGATGGGGTGGTAAATTTCGTCCCGAGGTGGATACGGGTAACAAGGGCCAGCCCTACCCCGTTTAACTTTTTTTTTCTTTTTTTTATAAAATTCAATAGAATACTTTAAATAGAAAACTCCACGAAATTCCATTGATTCTAATATAAGATGACAGCTAAGATTATCTAAGAAATACGACAAACAATAAAAACCTTAGTTTACCAAATATGTTTGAATAATTTAACTTTTAAAAATAAATAAATTAATTAAATATTTTAATAAATATATTATTGTCTCACTTTAACAAATGGAGCAATAAAATGAATTTTAAAAAAAATAAATAAACAGGTACTAAACGGAGCGGAAAATTACCCTGCGAGGTGGAGGAGGTTACCCCAACCCCAACCCGCCCCTTTGCCATATAACTACTAATTTTGTATTGGTGAAGTATGTGATTTCTGAAGACAAAGCAAATTACACTATTAACCAACTAAAAATTTATCTTAGCACTATTTGATTCTACAACAAATGTCAATGCTCCATACCAGGTGAAACTGCAGACTCTATTCAGCCACCAGAACGACAGTGCATCACCCAAGAATCTGGCAATCTGTGCACCGATGAAACATGTTTTTCATGCAACAGTATACGTGAAGGGAACTCCCAAATTGTTAGAGGCACAATTCTGGTAAGGAAAAGCTGTAAAATGTACTACTAAAATGGTACCCATAAAAAAGTATGGAACTGATAAAGATTTTTCGCAGAAGAATTCTTATTCTTAATCAGTCTAATCAGTAAAACCAATCATGACAGATACCCTGCAGAACAGCCATGCGAGGAAGCTTTCCACTCAATGGTACCTATTTTCAAGTTAATGAGGTAAGATCAGTCGAAGTCCGTGTACATAAGAGTACTTGTCTTTTGAAATGGTTTCGAGAATATAACTTGCAAATTTACAGGTGTTTGCTGACCATGAATCTAGCCTGAACCCTATCAATGTCCCTAGAGACTGGTTATGGAATTTGCCACGACGAACTGTGTATTTTGGAACGTCCATACCCACAATATTTAAAGGTAACATAAAGAAATGGGTTAACATCATTATAGATATTTCCAAGAAAGTCTGACGTTACAGTTCTCTTTATTTTTATCAGGGCTATCAACAGAAGGAATTCAGTATTGTTTTTGGAGAGGTATGTTTTATCCTAATCACTATATCAAGACCTGTCTCAACAGAAATTTTAAGTAATTTGAGTACCATTCACATCAGGCTATTATAGCTGCCTGTCTCTTGATTCTGCGTTTCTACACTAGGAAAGACTATAATGGACTCCACCTAAGCATGTTAAGCCTCAGAGCAAGAAAATGAAATGCATCCTTTAATTACCAAATACATCATTACCTTAACAGCACAAGTAGATGTGCAAGTTTCACAGTCATGTGATAGGAAAATGACTCAAACCAGTCGATGGAACGTTGTTGCTGTGTTTTCATGCATCCTTATCACAGGGAAAAGAAACACAAAATTGCAGGAAGACTCCCAAACTATTAAATTTGTGCAAACAAGTCCCAAAATCTTTTTGCAACTGGATCCTCAACCTTTCAAGGTTTTAGCACCTTGGTCCCTAGTTTAATAGTTTCCATCAATATTGCCATTCTAAACCAGGTGACTCTCATATGTCCAACTTTTTGCGGGTTAAAATTGGTACACTAAATTTTACGGAAAAACTAAAGGAATAATTGCAGCAAAAGCCACGAACCTTTAAAATATTAGCAGACTTTTCCAAACATTTGATTTGTTACAACTGTCACCCTTAATATTTCCAAATATTGCAGGTGAAGCCCTTTTGAAGAATTTCCATCCATAATTGCATCAATTGATCAAAAAATTAACTTTGACCACATTTTTAATATTTTAAAAAGGGCAAAAGAGTAACTTGTCATTTATCACATTAAATTAAAAAATAAGAAATAAAAAATGAAAACACACACAATAAGCTTCTTCCTCTCGCCCCTTACCCAACCCTACCCCTACCCCCACCTCAAACCCAAAACCCACCTGACCACGCCATCTCCACCTCCACAACCACTTGCTACTGGACCACCCAACAACCTCCACCATCCAAATTTCAATAAAGAAATACTTAAAGTTAGAATTCGTGAAATTAAAACAGAGAATTTATAATTCTATTCCAAGGCCCTAGTACCTTACTAATTTGATCCAATTTGAACTTCATGTCCAATAATAAGCATCATATAGGGGTTACTAGACACCTTAGTCATCGAGCACATTGCAGATACTTTTCATGCCAACTAGCTTCAGTTATATATTAGCATACCTTTTCTCGGTTAATTTCTAAGAAATGCACTTACTATTTGCTTTCACATCTGCCATAGCACTTCATTAACTGTCAAGTTTCCTGTTTAAAATCTTGGTTCTTGATTAATCATTTCCTGTTCTATGATTCTAGATTAGTTGTTGCTTTGCGCTGATGGTTGATTTCTCCTTTTATGGTGTTAGTTTGGGAGACTGAAATCTCCAGTGAGTAATTTTATATTATTGAATAATGAGTTGGGCGGTGGAGGTTGTTGGGTGAATAATGGTGGCCGGTAGCAGGTGGAGATGGGGGTGGTCCGGTGGATTTTGAAAAAAGGTTAAACCCTAACCTTAAGGGTAAAGTCGGGTGGATTTTGGATTTGGGGTGGGGGTGGGGGTGGGGGTTGAAAGAGAGATGGAGAGGGAGATAGAGAATTTGAAGTGGGAGATGGCAGTTATCAGAGAGAAGGAAACTTCCTCTATGGCTTTTTTGCGAAGGATGTTGTTGACTTATGAAAAGATTTTTCTAGCTGAAGGCTCGGATCCTATATATCCAAAATAGTACAGGTTCTGCTTTTGTTGACAATATTCCCCCCCCCCCCCTTTTTTTTTT
>NC_036256.1:3905725-3922562 GCF_002742605.1 Olea europaea var. sylvestris | reverse complement strand
GAGGGTGAGAGAAAGAAAATGATTTTGTGTGTTTAATTTAAATATTTATTGTGATAAATAGGAAGTTATTCTTTTTTCCTTTTTTAAAATATTAAAAATGTGATTAAAGTTAAATTTTTTGTCAACTGACGAAATTGTAAATGAAAACTATTTAAAAAAACTTCATCTGCAACATTTGAAAGGTTAAGGGTGACAACTATATCAAATCAAAAGTTTAGAGGAAATCTGCTAATATTTCAAGACTTTTGCTATAATTATCCCAAAAATAATTAAAGAGAGGAAAAAGAAAGCAAACCCAAGCACCCAGCTGCCTCCCTCATCCCCCAAGAAGAGGACCAACTAACCCAATCTCCCCCAATTTCCCCCTGTAACCCACTCCCTCCATTTTCCCTGCACCAATCCACCCACCTCTTGTAACCACTCCCTACCCAGCTCGCCCCCCTGCAACCCATCCAGCGTCATCCCTATCCTTCCTTCCTTCCTACCCTCGCCTAGAATGGGAATTTGGGGATGGGGGGTAGGGGTGGAGGAAAGGAAGGGAGAAGTTTATTCATTTAATATTTTTATATTTTCTTGTTTCAATTAAACATAACAGTAAAGTTGTCTTTTCCCAAAAATCTGTTTTTTTATTTAAGCAGTCAGATGGACAAAACCATCAACTTGAGACTCCAGCAATAGAAAAAGTTGAGGATCCAAATGCCAAGAAATAAAGGTTGGGAAGCCAAATGCTACATTACCTAGGGACCTCTTGCACATGAAAAAAAAAAGGATGAGAGGCAAAAAAACATGGATTGATGAGCTTTACATCCCTTGAGGAGAAAAAATATTTCACTTCAAGAAGATGGGCGGCAGAAGTAATTGGCCTTCTCTTGTTCGGAGGCAAGGACAACGTTGACATAATGTTTCCCTCATATATACTAAGAATCCAAAAGGATGAATAAGTTATTCCCACTTACCTTCAGTTTCCTAGAGGGATTTAGGAGTGATTAGAAACAAAATAGTGCACCTCTGCTTCCCTCTCTTCAAATTACTCTATAAAAATTGGGAATTGACCATCTCACAGTACATTTCCCTCCCCTATATATTTCTACTTTACCGTAACTTTTACTAGCATTGCATGATAGTTCCCATTTCCAGCAATGGCCATCGAGAAGCCAGTCAAATCCCTGCCAAATTCCAGTCTTCCCTGTATTAATCTCTCCCCTAAGTGCATAAAAGTTTCTTATTAAACTCTTTGTGAGTGTTTGTGCTTTGCATGTTTTATTCCCCATTTTCTAACCACCACTTCTTCATTGTTTCACACTTATTTACTATTTGAATAAGATCTCTCAGCAATAAAAAAAAACTCATATCTGAAACTTGCATTTGCTCCATAAAAGAGACTACGTTTCTGTCATTTCATGTTTTTTTCCACCAACTTGATGGATTGATTCTTTACTCTAGATTTCTATTGCCAACTAGATATACAACTAGATTACCACACGAATACTAAGTTAAACCTTAGACTTGTTAAATGTAAGCAATTACATCTGTGAATTTATCAACGAATACGCAACCTACTGTTGGACACGAATGAACCGAGCATGTAAGTTTCACGCCATTAACCTCAAGCAAGAACCAGGACAATCATAGATGTACTCAATGTCTTACCCTAAAAGTTAATCGCGTTGCATCGCTTCGCCTCTAGTCCTAAAGATAGGTATTTTTCATCAAATTATAGAAGCTTTATTTACATCCAGTAGTACAGGATAACTATCTATTCACAACTCTGAGTAATGTCCTAACTTCTGCACCTTTGTCGTACTCATAACTAGTTGTCATGTTTTCCAGGCTTCGTTTGTGTAAGGGGATTCGACTGGAAGACACGTGCACCTCGTCCTCTCATTGCTAGACTGCATTTCCCAGCCAGTAAGGTAACTAAGGTAAAGTGAAGGATTTGTAAGAATTAGGTATCATCCCACTCACCATGGCTAACAGTAGGATTATGTAGAAACAGCATTAGCATGCCTGGCATCATAACATGATTCTTCGCAGTGCATAAGGAAATGAAATCAACCATTTGTATAAATGAAAACGGAGGGGAATCAGGTCTGTATAGCATGAAATCGTAATATTTCTGCTCAATTGTTGACAATAGAGGCCGAAATAGAACAGGCCTTTCTTCTAATTTATTATGAAGTTTTTTTTGGTTATTTATTCCAAATCCTGGAGTCTCTGTAGGTAAATGAACAGGAAAGCAATACTTGTAAGCAATATGCTCCGGCTAAGCACAAGAAATTTATTTATAATGAACCTTTATTCTTACAAGAAACAATAAAATAGTGGAACATGTTTAAAAATATAAAATTTACTTAAGCTTAAGCTTAAGCAAAACACCACTGACGTGAGCAACAGAATGTATTACCTTTGATCCTTTTCGAAGTTAAAGAGGTTCAAATTAGTTCCTCAATAGGAACACAGCATTCACGGTGTTGACTAAGTATAATTGCAAGTTCACAGCGACCTACTAAAGATAGCATTATCAGATCACAACAGACCAAAACAAGAAAATAAAAAAAAAATGCAATGTAACACGCACAACTCCTGATGCAGGTTCGTATCTTTCAGTTTTCTAAAGAATACTAAAATTTGCTAAATATCCAAAACTGTGATTTCGTGGTAGCAGCGCTCTGCTAAATTTGTCATGATAATAAAATGCTCATGCATTCATGAGCTAACCTTTGATGGCATATCGTAGTTGAAAAGTGTTGTTCCCTTTCCAGTCGCTCAACACACGATTTAATTTGTAATCATGACCCACTGAACAAAGGATTGAATTCCAAGAAACAATAAACCATGTTGAATCATTTTCAAAGGATTAAAATTACAAAAATCATGATCAGCACTTCACAAGTCGTAATCAGTAATTATCTTTCAAAAGGAGAGCATTAACATATGAAATCGCCAAAATAAGCAAGAAATGCCTTATATTGTTCTATCAAGAACTCTTATATTGTTTTCACCTGTAAATCCTAATCAAATCAGGATAATTTGGATGTACGACTAATATACAAGGTTGGATACTATTAACAATAATCGATTTCTCAATCATCCAAGATGATACTGAATCTTCAAAACTCTGAGTCTCAAGATTGTGATGAGAGACATGGAGGCCGAATACTACATGAATTCAATAGCAAATTTTCAATTTCAACACACCTTCAATTCCACGGAATGTGTAGTATCAACATAAACCAGAGAACATATTCAGATTTAAAAATTGTCCAATTGAACTTCAAATATGATATTTTCTTCATCATTTTCCTAAATTCAAAGCAATAAAATAATGGTTGTACGCTTATATACTAACAATTATATACCTGATCAAATTCCTTGAGCCTACTGCCTATCCAATAAATAAAATCAATCGGCATAAAAAAGTAATATTGAGAAAACATTGATGAAAAAATCAATTAACCGAGACGCTTGTACGTAGAATATATAAATTTGTATATATGCAAGGGATTGTACCTTAAAATCTTCTGTAAGCAGATGGAAAGAGAGAGGACAGAGAAGGGATTGTGCAAAAAAGGTTTAGGAAAATTTTGCCGCCTTACGTCTTTAAGAATCCCTCCATTTTTTGATTTCGTGTTCACGCGCTATGTCGCGAGTACGAATAGGGTTCAGTGGATAAAATACAACAGACCAGGGTCATTAAAAAAAATAAAAAATAAAATTGAGTTAATGCACAAAATATTTTATTATGGACTTGTTTGGTACTGATAGTGAGAATCAATTTTTCAATTGTTAGAGGGAAAAGTGAGTCTCATCTGTGAGTAAAAATATTAATTATGTTAAGTAACGATCAAAAAATTGATTTTTTAACTTTAAAAATTAGAACCAAACCGAGGCAATGTGAATAGTACATTTGGCCCCCATTAAATTCTATTTTATTTTTCTTTGTTCTATTTTCAACCACACAATCTTCCATAAAATAATATTACACGTAAATTGAATTTTTTTCTTTTTTTTCAACTACTGATTTTTTTAAAAAATATATTATTCCACCTGTAACACCCCGAATTTTTTTACTATTTTTCATTTAAGCCTAAATTTTATATGGGTCACTTAACAAATGAAATAATTCATGTTTAGCTTTATCGTCACACTAAAAGTCCGAAAGTTGATAATTTATTTTACGCACGTGTACTTAGAATTTATCGTAAATCTTATTTTGGTCAAATATTTACGTATTTTAGAAGTTGATAAAATACATCAATATTATACTCGTTATGTAGTTCGTGTTAAATAAAATAAATTGGGTTTGAGAAAAAGTAATTTTGAACTAATATGCTCGAGTTATTCTAATAAAAAGAATCATGTTATCTTATAATACTTTATTAATATATAAGATATAAAATAATAACAAATAGGTAGCTTTCATGGTACGGGTCATGCAAAGGTCATTCACTTTAATTGATATAAATATTCATAAAAATTCCATAACCATGACATTAACTTCAATTCATGTGAAGGTGCCCTTTCAAATTATAACCGTAAGTCTGTAACCATAACGTCCACTTTGAATGATCTAACTCCAGGTGGTTAATTCCATACGTGTGAAAAAGTATATATATGAGAGATGGAAATGATATTCCTCTACCACAGTTTATATTGTACCCTTAACACCACTAATGTTTTTTGAGAATTGAATAGAGCATCATCTTTATATCTTTTCAAAAGTTACCTTTTCAGCTAAATTATTTGGTATCAAATTGAGGTAAGAATACATGGTGCAAGTAGTGAATTCTTGTTTCTTGATATTTATGTAAATTTGGCATGAAATACTATAAGGGCTCCAGGTCGAATTCTTTGTTAAATCTTTTGGGATGGATCGTTAGGTCAAACTTGTTAAATCCTATAAGATGTGGGGATTCTTAAGAAATTCCTTGAGTTCTAAATCTAAAAAATGTTAGTATGTTACGCCAATTTTACATTTATATCATGTGAATAAGAATGTATACGTATTCTTACAAGCGTTTTCAAAATACTCACCTTACAATAACATTTTAGATTAGAACGGATCGTGTGGACATGTGGCAAATTGAGCGAGTGATGCTCATGGGGTTGTCAAGTAAAAGTTTTAAAAATGATTATTGCCAATTTTTATTTTAAGAATAATTTTATGTTTAATTCCGTGCATGCTATTTTAGTAGTTTCGACATTGAAGTTATTTAACATGTTAAATTGACAATTTAATTCGTAATACTTTAAGCTAGATAAAATTAAAATTTTTATTTTGAATTTGTTGAATTCACATTATTGAGTAAGCGATCAAATACCAAAAATTATACATTAGTGTTAAATTCCGGTTAAATTATAAAAGTAAGATTTTAACACTTCAAAATGTTTAAAAAAAATGTGTAGAGGATTTGGGGCATTACAGTTTGGTATCAGAGCCCAAACCTATCTTTCTGGAGAAGAAAAAAAGGGTTTATATTTTTTTTCACCGTCATGTATAACATAAATTTCATTACATAAATTCTGTGCAATATTCCTGGTCCCAACATTTAGATAATTTAACTTAGATCATGCCTTATGATTTTGTTTTAAAAAAAAAAAATCTTTCATTATGTGTAAATATCATTATGTACAAATGTGATTTACGTGCATAAATTTCTAAATAATATTAAATTAATATTTTCAAAAAGAGACTTAATTGCATGGTTAAAAGAAGGTAAATGTTTCTACCTAAATGTAAATTTTTTTACCAATGTGATATTAGTATTATCGAATTTATATCATTGTTACCAACTTCATACAAGGTTCATAGTAGTCAAAGATTTTGATTTTGTTGGGAAGTTTGTGGAAAACCTAATTATAGAATTTTAGTCTTGATATGGATTAGTAATGTGGTGTCATAAGAAAATTTAGTAAATCTAAACAATAACAATCCTAAGCATCGAAAAAAAAATGGTATATACATTTTTTTTATGGTCTTATACGTGATAATATTTTTCTCTAGAAAAAAATATATTTAAAAAATAAGACCCATGGTATTTAACGCTCGTCAATCTACTACCCGTCCGATGAACTCAAGGTATGGAGGAAATGTTATGTTTTATTTTATTTTCAAGCATGATTTTATATATCATTTAAGCTTGAATTCATGAAATGATTGTAATTAAATGTCTAGAAAGAAACATGTTATGCATGCTATTATTTTTATTGTACATGAAGGTATATTGATTAGCAATTCTATTAAAACCACGAGAGCATAATGTGTACTTTGATATCACTACAAAAATAAATATAATTGGACCCTTATGTGACAGATATGGTTAGAATTTATCAGACGGATAGAAAGGTCACGGCCTGTAGAGCAGCATTAAATCGTAGGTCTATCATTCAGTCTTATGAGAATTACGTGATCAACCCGGCTCGTTCACTTGTCGAACACGTGCAAGACATCTAAGAAAGATGTATGGCAGCTGTGGAGGTAGGACTGGAGATCATGCATATCGAGGCTGTGAATAATCTCATACACTCACTTCCATCTTAATGGGGGAGACATGAGAGTTATGGCTAGGGATAAGATGTTAGAAGGTAACCCCTAGAGCATCCAAACACGATTGAGTTTGGTATATATTGTCAGACCCTTCTAGATAGGTGGAGTGAAGGCTTAGAACCCCAACCAAAGATAGGGAATGAGCTCAATGATGAGGTTGAGATTGAGTCTGAGTCCGAGCCCGAGCTAGAGCCAAAACTTCAAATTGAATCGGACCCAAAGGAAGATCCCGAATGGGAGCATGGGGTTGACTTTGGGTTGGAGTTAGAGAATGATCATGAGCATGAACCTGAACTACTGGTTGAGATGGACATAGAGTCTGGACCCAAGGAAGAAGACTCCTCCGAAGATAAAGCTCCATTAAAGAGATTCACAGAATTCATAGGGATGAGAATCTTAGATTCCATGTCCTTAGTACTGTGATATCTTTTACCTTTATGTTATTGGAAAAAAAATTACTGAACTATTGTATATTCTGATTTCAAGGAATGCTATTAAAAAAAAATTCTTTTGAACATATTGAACTACTGTGTTGTCCAATATTTTTAAGACAAAATTTATTTTGTTAATTTAAAGGAAATGGCGGGATAACAAGACCAAGCAACTATGTTTAGGGATCCGATGAGGGCAGTGCATGACCTTGGTAAGAACCAAGCACCCACACCGACTCGTTTGAATGGACTGGCAAATGCTAACAACACAAGTTCAATTGTGGAGCAGTTTCACTATTTCAAACCTCCTTCTTTTGACACCAAGGCAGACCCTTTGGCAGTCGAAGAGTGGTTAAGAGGGCTAGAACGAATCTACAAACACATGGCATACACTGACACACAAAAGGTATCATGTGCTGAATTTATACTAGTTGGAGCAATAGGTCACTAGTAAGAGTCTACATCACACACTAGAACGGAAGCACAACAATGTGCTATTACTTGGGCACTGCTTAAGGAAGAAGTAAGGATAAAATACTTTTTCCAATCACTTAGGGATCGGAGAGAGACGGAGTTTTTACAGTTGAAACAAGAAAATATGT
The DNA here is from genome assembly GCF_002742605.1 of Olea europaea var. sylvestris. NCBI lineage: Eukaryota > Viridiplantae > Streptophyta > Magnoliopsida > Lamiales > Oleaceae > Olea > Olea europaea. Next base: position 3,914,982 of record NC_036256.1, on the reverse strand, counting down.
CGCTTAATGAGTATGAAAAGAAGTTTGAACAACTTTCTAGGCATGCTACACACCTTGTCGATACTGAGCTAAAGAAGGTTAGGAGGTTCGAATTAGGTCTGCGTCCAGAGATTGGAGGAATCATGATATCTCACCATACGATCACCTATAGTGAAGTACTTCAGCGAGCGCAGTCAATTTCTGATCGTCTAGAAATGGATCGAATGACTAAGAAGAATAGCGAATTTTATGGAAAACAAAAGTGAAATGGAACAAATAAAGGGAAAGGATTTGGACAATTGAAGAAGCCCAATACAGGATCGGGATCAAGTAAACCAAATAAGTTACTCCACGATGCCCAAAATGCAACAAGGCCCATGGAGGAGAGTGCTTGTTTGAGAAAAATGTGTACTATCGATGTGGCCTAGAAGGTCATTTTGCTCTGGACTGTTAGGCATACCCACCTAAGAAGGATAATGAATAGGACAAGAAAGTGAAAACTAAAGTCTTTGCTTTAACTCGAGAAGAGGCAACAGAGGATCCGAATGTAATGGCAGGTATTCCATCAATATCTGAACTACCTGCATATATTCTTATAGATTCCGGAACTACTCATTCATTTATCTCCACTGCATTTATTGTTAAATCATGTACTACATGTAAAAAATCTGATAGTGTTCTAGAAATTTCCATCCCATTCGGTATAATTTTGAATACCAATTAGATCGCTAGGGCAGTAAAATTAGTGATGGAAGGAAAAGAATTTGTCACTGATTTACACATCCTAGACATGAAAGATTTTGACATTATCCTAGGAATGGACTGGTTGGGGAGAAATTATGCAACAATTTGATGTTTTGAAAATGAAGTAGTTTTTCAAAAGCCTAGGAAGGAAGAATTTCATTTTTTCGATGTACTAGTTAAGTCTTTACCTCGACTCGTGTTGGTCACGAAGGCAAAAAAGATGTTAAAGAAAAGACTTGCCAGGGATTTCTAGTGAGTATATATGGAACTCAGCAAACGGAGCTTATTATTAGTAGTGTGCTGATTGTACGAGATTTTATTGATGTATTTCCTGATGACTTACCTGGCGGACCACCTAATAGGCAACTAGAGTTTACAATTGACCTCGTGCCTGAGGCAACTCCAATGTCTAAAACTCCATACATGATAGTGTTAAAAGAACTACAAGAATTCAAGATACAGTTGCAGAAGTTGTTAGATAAAGGTTTCTCTGACCAAGTACACTTCTTGGGGCGCACCGATTTTGTTTGTGAAGAAGAAGGATGGGTCAATGACATTATGTATCGATTATAGGAAATTGTGACAATCAAAAACAAATATATCCCTTCCTCGGATTGAAGATCTCTTTAATCAGTTGAACAATGCAACAGTATTTTCCAAAATTGATTTGAGGTCAAGCTATCATTAGTTGAAGGTGAGGCAGATGACATTCCAAAGATAGCATTTAGAACTTGCTATGGTCATTATAAGTTCACGGTAATACCTTTTGGATTAACAAATGCTCCTGCAGTACCTTGTGAAGAAGAAGGATGGGTCAATGACATTATGTATCGATTATAGGAAATTGTGACAATCAAAAACAAATATCTCCCTTCCTCGGATTGAAGATCTCTTTAATCAGTTGAACAATGCAACAGTATTTTCCAAAATTGATTTGAGGTCAAGCTATCATTAGTTGAAGGTGAGGCAGATGACATTCCAAAGATAGCATTTAGAACTTGCTATGGTCATTATAAGTTCACGGTAATACCTTTTGGATTAACAAATGCTCCTGCAGTATTTATGGATTTAATGGATAGGGTATTTCACCAATATTTAGATCAATTTGTCATTGTCTTCATTGATGACATTTTGGTATATTCAAGGAATAAGGATCAACATGAAGAACAACTCAAGATAGTGTTAGAAACACTATGAAGAGAGAATTTGTATGCCAAATTCAAGAAATGTGAATTTTGGCTTGATCGTATAGTTTTCCTTGGTCGTGTGGTTACGGGTTAGGAGATTGAAGTGGACCCTAGTAAAGTTGAAGCGGTAACAAACTGGTCCAGACCAACGAATGTAGACAAAGTTCGTAGTTTCTTGGACTAGCCGGTTATTATCGGAGATTCATCGAAGGATACTCCAAAATAGTTGGGCCAATGACCTAATTAACCAGAAAGGGTGTAAAATTTCAGTGGACTGAGAAATGTGATGAGAGCTTTCAAGAACTGAAACAGAAACTGGTTACAACTCTATTTTTAGCTATACCAGAGGGTTCAGATAGATTCGTTATATACAGTGATGCATCCAAATAGGATTTGAGATGTGTACTGATGTAGTTTGGAAAGGTGATCGTATATGCCTGGAGATAATTAAAACAACATGAACAAAACTACCCTATGCATGATCTAGATTTGGCGTTGGTACTCTAAAGATATGGCGTCACTACCTTTATGGGAAAAAGTGCGATATTTATACATATCATAAGAGTTTGAAATACTTCTTTACTCAAAAGAATCTGAATATGAGACAGAGAAGGTGTCTAGAGTTAGTTAAGGATTATGATTACACTATCTATTACTATCCGAGTAAAGCTAATATAGTCGCAGATGCTCTTAGTAGGAAGACAGCAGGACAACTAGCTGCCTTACCCACAGCTGAAGTGCAGTTGATAAAGGAGTTTGATAAATTGAAATTGGATGTTGTTATTCTACCAACTCAAGTTACTGCAAAAAATTTAGCATTAAAAATACAACCTACCCTTAGGGATCGAATCAAGGATGCTCAAGACAATGATCCATTTTTTAGGAAAATCAAGGCGGAAGTTGGTACTAAAAGATTAGTAGGAAGACAGCAGGACAATGTTTTAATGTTCGAGAAAAGATTATGTGTACTAAAAGATGAAGGGATAAGAAATGAAATATTAGAGGAAGCTCACTATACCCCGTATGCTGCACATCCCGATGGAACTAAAATGTATCGAGATCTCTGCGATACCTTTTGGTGGCAGAATATGAAAAAGGAGATTGGTTTCTTTGTTGAGAAGTGTATTGTATGTCAACAAGTTAAAGCAGAACATCAAAAGCAACCAGGACCATTGAATCCATTGGAAATTCCAAAGTGAAATGGGAGCAAACAGCCATGGATTTTGTGGTACGTTTTTCGAAGTCAACGAAAGGACATGATGCCATTTGAGTAATTATGGACAGGTCGACAAAGTCAGCTCATTTTCTTCCAGTAAGAATGAACTATATTATGGATCAATTTGCTCAATTATATGTTAAGAAAATTGTCAGGCTGCATGGAATTCCAACATCCATTGTCTCAGACCGAGACCCAAGATTTACTCTAAGATTTACTTCTTAATTTTGGAAGAGCATGCAGGGAGCTATGGGGATAAAGTTAAATTTCAGTATTGCCTATCATCTTCAATCTGATAGACAATCTGAGAGGACTATTCAGATCTTAAAAGACATGCTCCGAGCATGTGTCTTGGATTTGGGAGGTAGTTGGGAGTTATATTTATCATTAGTAGAGTTTGCATACAATAATAGATTCCAGGCTACTATTGACATAGCTCCTTATGAAACTCTCTATAGTAGAAGATGTAGATCCCCAGTCCATTGTGATGAAATCGGAGAAAAATGAATTTTGGGCCCAGAGATTATTGCAAGGACAGTGCAAGCAATCGATAAAATTAGAGATAGAATAAAATCTGCACAAAATAGACAGAAAAGCTATGTAGATTAAAAGAAAAAATCGATAGAATTTGAAGTTGGAGAGAAAGAGTTTCTAAAAGTGATACCAATAAAAGGAGTTCTTAGATTTGGTAAGAAGGGAAAGTTGAGACCTCGATTTATAGGACATTTCGAAATTCTAGACAGAATTAGGAATGTAGCGTACCGTCTAGCATTGCTACCTAAACTATCAATAGTACATAATGTATTCCATGTGTCGATACTTAGAAAGTATGTGGATGATCTCGAGCATGTGATAAGCTATGATTTATTGGAGGTACAGAAAGATATAACGTATGAAGAGACTCCTTTGGAGATATTCGAAAGGAAAATACATGCATTAAGGAACAAAGAATATTGCCTTGGTTATGGTTCGATGGAAAAATCATGGAGTCGAAGAGGCTACTTGGGAAAAAGAAGAAGAAATAAAAGTCAAGCATCCAGAGCTACTCGACTAAATAAGATAATTTCAAGGAGAAATTAATTTAAGGAGGAAGTGATGTAACACCCCGAAGTTTTTTACTATTTTTCATTTGAGCCTAAACTTAATATGGGTCACTTAGCAAATGAAATCATTCATGTTTAGATTTATCGTCACACTAAAATCTCAAAGGTTGATGATTTATTTTACTCACTTGTACTTAGAATTTATTGTAAATCATATTTGGGTCAAATATTTACGTATTTTAGAAGCTGATAAAATATATAAATATTACTCGTTATGCAGTTTGTGTTAAATAAAATAAATTGGGTTTGAGAAAAAGTAATTTTAAACTAGTATGCCCGAGTTATTTTAATAAAAAGAAATATGTTATCTTTTAATATTTTTATTAATATATATAGGCCTTGTTGGAGCCACATTTTTTTTTTAAAAAGGTACATTTTCAACAGTGATTTAACATTATTTCAATCGCACATTCTTTAATAAAATAATATTATATGCAAATCTAAAATATTTTCTTATTTTTTAACCACACATTTCTCATTCCAATAATGTGGCTCTAACAAGGGCATAATATAAAATAATAACAAATAGGTAGCTTTCATGGTATGGGTCATGCAAAGGTCATTCACTATAATTGATATTAATATTCATAAAAGTTCCATAACCATGACATTAACTTCAATTCACGTGAAGGTGCCCTTTCAAATTATAACGGTAAGTCCATAACCATAACTTCCACTTTGAATGATCTAACTCCTAGTGTTTAATTCATTAACGTCCAGGTGCCTTCTAACATTCTGCAGGTTACGTGTGGAAAAGTATATATATTAGAGATGGAAATGATATTCCTCTACCACAGTTTATATTGTACCCGTCACACCACTAATGTATTTTTAGAATTGAATAGATTATCATATTTATATCTTTTCAAAAGTTACTTTTTCGGCTAAATTATTTGGTATCAAATTGAGGTAAGAATACACGGTGCAAGTAGTAAATTCTTATTTCTTGATATTTATGTAAATTTGGCATGAAATGCTATAAGGCCTTCGGGTCTAATTCTATGTTAAATCTTCAGGATGGACCGTTTGGTCAAGTATGTTAAATCCTACGAGATGTGGGGATTTTTAAGAAATTCCTCGAACTCTAAATCTAAAAAATGTTGGTATGTTATGTTAGTTTTATATTTATATCATGTGAATAAGAATGTGTACGTATTTTTACCGAGTGTTTTCAAAATACTTATCCTTACAATAACGTTTCATATTAGACCGCATCGTGTGGACGCGTGGCAGATTGACCGAGTGATACTCACGGGATCGCCAAGTAAAAGTTTTAGAAATGATTATTGCCAATTTTTATTTTAAGAATAATTTTATGTTTAATTTCGTGCATGTTATTTTAGTAGTTCGACATTTAAGTTATTTAACATGTTAAAAATTGACAATTTAATTCGTAATACTTTAAGCTAGATAAAAATTTTATTTTTATTTTGAATTGTTGAATTCACATTATTGATTAAGCGATCAAATACCAAAAATTATACATTAGTGTTAAATTCTACCTAGATTATACAAGTAAGATTTTGGTAACACTTCAAAATGTTAAAGAAAAAAAAATTGTGTAGTGGATTTGGGGCGTCACACCACCCATTTTCATTTTAAACAATGGGGGGCGAAATGGGCCCTTAGTCTCTTTTCTTTTGACATGAGCAGGGCGTTTTACCCAAAATGACTCGGTTCAGACAAGAAATGAATCGAACAAGGCGATTCACTTCGGTTCTAGTTAAGAATGATTAGATTGTGAGTCATAGAATCAAATCGGAAGACTCTGATCTGATTCTCAACCAATTTTTTATTCAATATTAAATATTTTTTGAAAACCTATCAATTAAATTATAATTTATATGTGAATTTATATCTACTAATGTTTATTCAAGATATCCAAAAAAATTATGCTTATGTATAAAGCAAAAAAAAAAAAAAAAAAGATGTGAAAATTAAATAATAAAATTTACTCAAGATGTTACATTTTATTTTTGAAGCATAAAAAAATTGGACCAAATATCAATTTTTGTCCAATTTTTCTCATAGAACAAATTATTTCATTTTTACAATTATCATTTGAGATCGATTTGATTTGATTCTTAAGATAACCAATGCACATGGCTTTGCAACTTCTTGAAAAGCTGGTGTCACTACTTGTACGTGCTTTAGTATTCTTTTCTTGAATCGCTATTAAAGAAATATATTAGATTTCATATGATCTTATAACATGTTAGTTTTCGAATATGACAACTCATTTTGTGTATTTTACTTATGTTTTTCTCCTCTGCTCAAATGATGAGACTCGAGAGCTTTCGAGCTTTGTGTTTCTTCATGTATGAAGTTTTAAAGCACTCCTGTGCACGTATTTTCATGATTCAATTTTAGCCCCTGTTTGCTGCGCATTTTTGTAGAATGAAAATGAGATTTTTGATTGTTGGAGCACACTGTTTGAAGCTAACTGTGAGAGGCAAGTCAAGAATGTCATGTCATGTGAGGCCCTTCAACGGATGTATTTCTTCTAAAATTGAAGGAAAATGTGGCGTAAACAGGGGCTTAAAGTTTTTAACTTTTGAAACCTCACATGTAATTTTTCCTTCTTAAATATTTACGAGTTCTTATTAAACGCCAAATTTGTTTGAAGATGAAAATATAAATAATAAGAAAATCTTTTGGTCTAGAGGTATAAGCCTTACTATCTTTAATTATGAAAATTTCTCATCAAATTTTTTATTAAAAAATAAATCATACCCCTACATTAACATATGTGGTAAATGATTAAATTAAAATTAGAATATTTATAAGTTGTTGACCTTAATGAATAAGTGGATAATAAATCGATATAGATACTGTGCAAAATATATGAATAAAACTTATATTTGATCAGAATCGATTGAATTATAACTACTTTCCAAACACAAGCATGCTACTTTTAGTAAGTGCACCACATTCCAATTTTCGACTAGTCAGAAATCTATGTATGTTGTCACTTCAGGCCATTTTAGTTATACTTATATAATTATGTGGATCCACCTACCCAAAAGTTGAGATGGCCGAGTTGGTCTAAGGCGCCAGATTAAGGTTCTGGTCCGAAAGGGCGTGGGTTCAAATCCCACTCTCAACATATGTGTTTTGTCCTTTTGCTATTCATATCTTCTGTTTTCTTAATAGTTTTACTAAATGTATAGTCTGATTGACATTGCGGTGGTCAACATTGTTACTCTTGATTTTAACAGTATTTAAAATAATCAATGACATAAAATTTGACAAAACACACAATGTCAACAAAGATGGCATCAATGAATGTACAAATCGCATAATTATTCTCCTAATTAGTCATGTATATAATTGTGAAGATTTTTAACAATAAGATTTGTCAATGACAAACATCGTTCTTGCTTGATAGTTGTTTTAGCTACTATTAATTGACAAAATACATTCTCTAATACTTTTACTTATTCCATTAGGAGCCAAATAGTATGTCGAAGAGTCGAAAGTACTTGCAAGTGCCGAAAACTATAGTTCACCTAAGTTAGTCATCGCAATCTAAGGTAGGGTTAGGTTAACACTTTTTCTGGAGAGGATCGGGCCAAAAGTTGCATTGCTTCCATTGAGGTAACCTACGATTGTTATTATCATCATAGTGGTTGAATTGTCGAAGACGGGGATTATCCAATTGGCTCTAATATCACTTTAGATTTGTGAATTGAGAAGAGATAAATGAGATACTTGATAAAGTTGTAGATATGAGAAATATGAGAAATAGAGAAAGTGAGATCTTACTCACGTGAGACGTGTTGCCAAATATATAATAAATACAATATAAATAACCGTAACTTTAACTATCGCACATTTGAATATCAACCTACGATGGAAAGTGATAACTAAGATTGAAAACATATATATAATAGTGTACCAACAAAACTTGCAAAAAGCAAGGAGAACCCTCCCTATAATTCATGATAAAGAATGTACACCAAACCTCTTCTTCTCGCCAAGAGTGTTTATATCTCCATGAATAGTGGGGGTTAAATAAAAAACATACATTATTTGAGCAAAACTCTGCCAAACAATATTTTTTTGCTTCTTCGCAATAAATAAAACCACAAGGTACCACATCAATATCAAGTTTATTATTTAACTTCCATTTGAGAAGAAATTATAAAACGATTTAATTTATAAATAGATAGAAATGAATGATAAATAGTACTTGTGAATCTATTGAAATGTGGGATTGAAAATAAAATTTGATCATTTGCAAATAATTTATAAATCGTTTATAAGGTAGCCTAAATGAGGCTTAGTGCTACTCTTTCCACTTCATCAACTAGACAACTACTTTTGCGGGATCAAGAAACTTTGGGCCTGTTTGATGTAGATATTTATATTTTATAGAATGGATTTGATGAAAAGTAATTTTCAAGAGAACATACAGTTAAAAGGTAGGAAAAAATTATAAGTCCACGTGTGAAATTATTTTATTGAAAAAAAATGTGTATATAAAAATGAGTTTGAAAAAAAAATAAATTAAAAAATCTATATCAAATGGGGCTTTATAAAGAAACTGAATAATCTAATTAAGAGACTGAATTATTTGAGAGTTTAACTATTTAAATATCCAATGTTGTTACCTTAATAGCCATTTTTATTTATTCATCCCTGTTTAATTTTGCTAAAAATTAAAATTTTAATAGATTTTAATAAAAATTGATGAAACGTGTGGTTAAAGAATTGAAAAATATTGTAGATCCCAATAAAATGTGTAATTAAATTTTATTATTGATTTCGATTTAAATTTTTTTTTTATCAACTTTCTAATTAAACCCAAAAGACCACCAAGGACCCATTTTGATTGAGTGTTAATTGTCATTGTCGGATAGTTCTATTCGATATTTCGATACAAAATAAACTTGGAGCGATGCTTAGTAAGTTGGATCGAATTTCATTCATAGGCTTCATTAGAAGTTCGGGATTGATTGTTTAACATAGGCCCAAACCCACAGTTGGTGTTCCATTTAGGACTCGACCCACTCCTTGACCTAAATG
>NC_036256.1:3895322-3905129 GCF_002742605.1 Olea europaea var. sylvestris | reverse complement strand
TATATATAGCCCCCCTTTTGTCACATGAGACATACTACACAGGATTAATTACATAAATGGTTATTAAACTATGCGATATGTTACTGCTTAATAATCAAATTTAAAAATATATCTCAATAGTCATTGAACTTTGCTAAGTATTATTACTTCATAACTTAATTAAAAAATATATTTCAATGGCCACCGAACTACGTACCATGTTATGAGGTGGTAACGTTTAGCAAAGTTTAGTAACCATTGAAATACATTTTTAAAGTTCGGTTATTAAATAGTAATAATTTTTTTTTTTCATCAAATCAACATTTGTGAAAGAAAAATCAAAGTAAATGACGGGAAAAAAGTTGAAAAATCAAATCGACATTAGTTACATCAGCACTAATTCAAATATTTTTGTATTTTTTAAATTTTTTTCTATCATTTTCTTTTAGCGTTCCTACTGTTTCTCTTTAAATCCTTTTATACGAAGCACGAGGTATGGTGAACTGGTACCAGTTGATCTAAAATCAAACGTACTTTCATAGTGATGGATACTATAGAACTTTTTTCCTTCATTTTCTTTAGTGTCTTCTTTTATAGAGGTTGATTTGAGAAAAAAATTGTCACTACTTAATAACCGTACTTAAAAAATGTATTTCAATGATCACTAAATTTCGTCAAGCGTTATTACTTCATAACTGAACTTAAAAATGCATTTCAATTGTTACTGTACTATGCACCGTGTTACCCATCTATCACTCAAATCAACACTATTTGTTGAACTTAACAGATTTTTCCATTTGAATGATAGATGGATAATACTGTGCATAGTTTAGTGACAATTGAGATATATTTTTAAATTCAGTTATTAAGTAATAATATATGGTAAAGTTCAATAACCATTCTTGTAATTAACCTTACTACACACAATTTACTCCTTAAACCCCATTTTTGAGAGAGAAACTCGAGATGTTGCTGGCCCCATATTTTGATTCCCTCTGTGAGATCCATTTCCCCTCTCTGCCAAAGACTTGGCCAGCGACTTGGATCTGGATTTAACCCTGTTCATTCAGTTTTACCCCCTCCTCGTTGCCTCCCTTTGCTGCCTCTACGTGTGATTTTTGCTTAGGTTCTGCGGTGGCTTCTTTGTGGTCTCTTAATTGGGATTCTTGGTCCATTCGTGTGGTGTTACTTTGTGTGTTTTGGTCACTTTTGGTGTCAAATTCGCTGAAATCGACTGGGAAGTGTTTATGTTCATTCATTGCATTTGATTTCATTATTATTCATTGATTTGAAACTAACTTTATGTTGTTTTAATAATTGAATGATCCTATTTTCACTACAAGTTCAATAAGGCTTTTAATGAACATTCAATTAAGACTTTTCTGGAGCTGCATTTAGAGAGAAAAAGTGACGGCTATATGATTCCCTACTTTCTAAATATTTGTTTAAGAAAGTTTGTTTCTGGAAAAGGTTAATTTAATTTTATTTAAAAAAAAATTATCAGTCAAAATAGCAAATGAACTTGCATCACACTTAATCGGCTCAACAAGAAAAAATAAAGATGAAAATATATTGAACGAGATTCACAAGTACACTATTAGAACATTTTCAAGAGACTTTCTATTTTTAAAGAGCATATTCTGTCATTTGAAAAACATCTATAAATTTAAAGAGTTGAAATTTTAAAAAACTCCAACAAATATTTATATTTAACACTTAATTATATTACTTTCAAAAAAATATTATTTTTTTTTATTCTTTTATTTTAGCTATCTTTCTCTAGATTATTTTTTATATTGAAAATTGAAATATTTTGAATGCATTTAATTATAGAGAGTAAGTCCGACTCTTCAAATATGGAGAGACAAAAACACTCTTTAAATTTAAAATGTTAATTTAAATAATATTTTTAAGCGTAATTTTAATGATTGACTTTTTAAAATAGAGAATATTATATTTAAAGAATATTTTGGAGATACTTTTATATAAAAATAAGAATAGACAATAGAAAAATAAGAACAAGATCACACAGATTTATGTAAAAAGAGTAATTGGCACAAAACGTCCCTACCTTTTGAGTGTATTGTGGAAAACATCCATACCTTTCATTTTTTGACATTTTTGCCCCTATTTCTACTTTTCTTTGCATCGAAAGTCCTTTTCACTGTTTTTTGGGTGTAAAATGATCAATATGCCCTCCTCTTTAAATCAAAGGAAGAAGAAAAGAAAAGAAAAAATTGCAATTATAGGCGAAACTTCTAAAAAAGTGCAAATGCCCCCCCCCAAACTCAACCTTCTTCCCACACCTCACCCCACGCGCACTGCCACTTGCCGGCCATTTTCAGCCACTTTCCGGTCAGCTTAGCCATCGGACTAACATACCAACTTGAAGCCCTCACTTTCCTCTTCACAAACCCACCCAACCACTGGCCGGAAATCTAAAGAAATTAAAAATCACTCCAAAATAGGCTGTCCATACAACTTCAACAGCAAAATCGACAAATTCAACACCATTTTTCGATGCCGATGTCATGATCGACGACGGCGGACCACCCCTCCTAGCAACTCCTCTTCAAGAACCTAATGAACCTATGGATTATCGTCAATTTTAACCAGAAATTGTAGAACCAGACGATTTCTTCAACAGCGAAATCGACAACTTCAAATAAATTTTTTGTCGCCGGTGTCATGATCGACGATCGCGGACCACTCCTTCTAACACCGCCTCTTCAAGGCGAACCTAATGAACCTATGGGTCATCATCAATTTTGGCCAGAAATTGTAGAAACAGCCTCGACAGTTCATACACAAAGAAACTCAGCCAATCCCCCTTTCGATTGATGATGCTACAGGGCTTTAATCCACCAATTCTAGCATGTAATTGTTAACTAATGTTGTCACAACTATGGGCCCTCCATCAGTTGCATCAATTCATCAACCAAACGAGAAGTTTCGCTTATAGTTGCAATTTTTTCTTTTCTTTTCCTTTTTCCTTTATTTAAAGAGGGGGCATATTGGTCATTTTACACCCAAAAAACAGTGAAAAGGACATTCGACACAAAGAAATGTGAAAATAGGAGCAAAAATGTCAAAAAATGAAAGATAGGTATGTTTTTCACAAAAAACGTTTTCCACAATACATTCGAAAGGTTGGGACGTTTTGTGTCAATTACCCTATATAAAAATTTTAGTCGAAAAAAAATCAAGGACAAAGAAGGAGGAAATCCATTATATCACAGATGTGTACAAAACACTGGCTACACAACAAATTCTCATAATTGTAGTTTCACCACAAAAGTCGCATCGCAAACTCTTCAAACTGGATCAAATAGCATCGGGTTACCATACTAACATCCACTAACATGAGAGTGGATTTGTCGTAATTGACAAGTAGTAGACTTTATTATTATGAGAGTATCACATTTATTTTCTTTTAATATTTTTATTATTTTAATGAAAATTACTTCAAATTAACAAATAATGATCTCAATGAATGAACCGTCACTGTTTTTAGTGAAATCCGTGAAGTCAACTCTACGTCTTCCAGTTCCCAATGCCACTTAGAATTTGACCCCGTTTACATGGTGCTGTCCCTATTTGATTCGTTTTGCTATGCAGTGGACCAGTGGTCGAGAGAAGGGTTAGTGTTCATAATGTACAAGTTGCATAACGTCATTAGAGGGTAGAAAAACAGTTTTTTCAATATTCTAATCATGGAATTTCACATATACATTATGGATACCCTTATGAATACCATTATGTACATATAAAATTATTCTCGAGAGAAATATATAAGAGGATCGTAAATACCATTTTTTTAAATTTTATTTACTTTTTTAAGTAATATTAAAAACATGTTTGATACAAAATGTTAGGCAATATGGAAGTAAAGTAAAAGTAATTTTAATTGCCTTTCTATTATAATATTAATATATAGATTCTACACCGTACAATTTACCTTATCATGCAATTCACTAAGAACACAGCACTCTTGACCACAGTTAAACAAGGACAAGAAAATTGAAATACGATAATTCACATATAAGACCAGTACTAAGACGTTTGAATGTTTGGTTGTGCTCAATGTTCGTCTATACTTAACAGTAATGCACGATCAGAAAAAAGTAACTCTTAAGCACAACCAAACCAACTCAAACCAAACATGTCTTAAGGCTTATGCTGTTGGGTATATATGTAGTCCAAGTGAGCATCTGCAAGCATCCTTCTATTTTGACATGCCACGTCTTTCTCATCACATTCCTCCAATCCCATCAACTGTATACACGAAATTACACAGGAAATTTCAAACAAAAAATAAAAAAAATTAACGATTAAGTGGAAGCTAAACGTTCTTACACTGGGAATTACTTCATCTTCTTCAGCAATTCCATTAGCCCTACTATTTGGATGATCTCCTGTGAAAAGCAGCAAAAAAATTAATTTCATTACTGTTGCGGGCAATCATGTTGCTTTTAAGCTGTCGGATAACTAAAATGATGGTGGTTGAATGTCATAAAATTTAGCCTCCATTCAGAAGAATTTAAAAACAATTTTATTCACAAATACATAAAAATGAATGGTGGGTAATTGGATAATACTCGTAGATTCATTGAAATATATATTTGAAAATGAAGTTTGGACCACTTATAAATTAGCCAAAGGGAGACTTAGTATTTCTTGACTCGATGATTTTTAGATGAGTTGGTAGAAGTTCGATCGAACAATAACTACGAGATAAAGGCACTTCAAGAAATTAATTATAAACATGCTTGTTTGTATAGAAATTAAACCCACAAATTTAAAAAAAAAATAAAAAAAATAGTGATGGTATATTGTTTAAGATAAAGAACTCATGGGGTACCTTGATGTTTAGGTAGGAGACGAGCAGATGCTTGAAAAATGATTAACATTAAAAATAGCCAACTCACAAGTGCGCCACAACTTTGCTTCATTGCTGAGAGAGAAGCTGAGGAGTGACAAACGGTTTGTGTCTGTATAAATAGGTAGAATGAATAAGGATTGCCATTTGGTTGGTAGTCAACATTAATTAATAATGTGTTGCGGAAACATATAATTACTTCCGACCACAACAATTATGTGGAGAAATGCTATAAAAATAGAGTCAATAATGGGGTTAAAAACCCGGGGCGGGGGAGACACGTGTCAAAGTATGAGTGAATAGTTTTAAAAATTAAAAAAAAAAAACACTCAAACAAATACTGCCAACTCAGTCTGTCTACACTTTCTCTATTTTAAACCCTATTCAACCATCATTTTCATATCTGAAACTTGTTTAACATGTATTCTTTCGAGTGAAAAATGATTTTCGAAAAATATATCATTGAAAAGCGAAAAAAAATATGGGTTTCATAAAATATATGAAATGATTTAAAAAAATAATTTTACAAAAAAAATGTGTCAAACAAACTAATTCTTTAAAAATTAGTCAATTCTTAAAAGGTTCAAATAGTCAAGCTTTGGATTTGGCATGGCCGACAGCTGCTTTCAACAACCACCACTTGTATCATACTATTTAAGCTTTAAGCTAATCATAAACGGACTTTTATTTTTTATTTTTTCATGTAGTTGTCACCTTAGATAGAAATTAAAGATATATTACCTCAAAAATTGAATGTGGGAGAACACTGGGTAAAATAAGATGTTAAGATACAGAATTTTTTTACATTCTTTGGAATTAAAAATAAAGAGGCGTTGTGGTGTGAATGGAGACTGTGATTATGGGGCTGCAGCTATTAGAGGTGAGGAGGTTAAGTGGTCGTAAATTGGAAGGTTGAAGGAAGAAGACAACGCCTTTACTTTTTAGTTTCTTTTTGATTAAAATTTATATCGAGATGAATATGAGAGCACAACTGGTCTTTTCGTTATGTTTAGTGGTATTTTATGAAGAATAACAGTAGGGACTAAATGTACTTAAACATAGAAAATTGAGCCGAGTAACCCGAGTTAGACTTGACAGAAAAAAAAAAAATAGTAATAATAATAAATAAATAAAATCTTAAGTTAGACTTGACAGAAAAAAAAATTAAGATTTTGAGTAAATTTTGATAAAATTAAACAAATGTGTTATTGAATTATTTATTATTATTATTATTCAGAAATTTATGATTAATAACCTGAGAAACTTACAGGTCCAAGTACAAAATTATTTATGCAGAGGAAATGCGATAAAAAATGAGTTTGAGAAAAAAAGATATTTATAGA
Organism: Olea europaea var. sylvestris; assembly: GCF_002742605.1. Taxonomy (NCBI): domain Eukaryota; kingdom Viridiplantae; phylum Streptophyta; class Magnoliopsida; order Lamiales; family Oleaceae; genus Olea; species Olea europaea. The sequence continues at coordinate 3,898,928 of NC_036256.1, read as the reverse complement.
CCAGTTGTGCTATATGTACACATCATAACTTATATATTTGTATATATATACATGATGTGGTGATGTATGATTGGATCAAACTATCTTCCAAAAAAAAAAAAAAAAAACTCCTTCATTCTTTTTTTGATACTGATCTGTTTGTAAAACTTTCTATAACCCCTTATGTACAAGTAAAATTATTTTTCATAGATACCATACCAAAAAGGGGCTAATATCAAGAGAAATGCTACTTGCGCATTCTTGTTTACCACTTGATTTACATAATGTACAATTAGCAAGATTTTACACGTCTTGCCATTTGTACATTATGTAAAAGTTTATTCTTGGGGTACATCAAGGAGGACATAAGTCGACACTCAGCACCCCCTATACCCCAACCATAATTCTATTTTCAAAAAAAAAAAAAAAAAAACTCCTTCATTCTTTTTTTGATACTGATCTGTTTGTAAAACTTTCTATAACCCCTTATGTACAAGTAAAATTATTTTTCATAGATACCATACCAAAAAGGGGCTAATATCAAGAGAAATGCTACTTGCGCATTCTTGTTTACCACTTGATTTACATAATGTACAATTAGCAAGATTTTACACGTCTTGCCATTTGTACATTATGTAAAAGTTTATTCTTGGGGTACATCAAGGAGGACATAAGTCGACACTCAGCACCCCCTATACCCCAACCATAATTCTTATGTAAACCAAGTGGTATTCAAACAAGAATGTACAAGTTGTATGCGCCGGGGTGTATGGTTTATACTCTTATCTACGTGTAGAATTTCCCTTTGTCTAATATCAAATAATAATGTTACTTGTATATAATGGAGTTACTTAATAACTTACATATAGATGAGGTATAAAAAGAGAGTGGTGAATTTTATTTTTATGTTTATTTGGTTAAAGAAATTATGCCCAATCATATCCACATCATGTATATGTAAACAGTTGTGAACATGTAGCACAACCGAATATCAAAAGAATATATTTTTTCTTCAACAATTTTCTGACTATAACCATGAAAGTTATCGTACATAGTGAAATCACTATAATATCATTACTCAATTTATATATATTCTTTGATATGTACAAGTTACATTCATGTTAGATGAGTTTCATATTAATGAGATAAGGGTAATAAACTGGTTAAATCGTTTGTGAGCTTGACTTGTCTCAATTTGAGCTCGTTTTGAAATGAGCCATGGTCCAAATTGGCCATATAAACGAACATAATTTTTCTATATAAATTCCCTATCGCTTCATTTTTTTTTCATAAATCTCTACATTCTTATAGTGAAATTGTTATAGTCTCCATATTTGCTTTTTTTATTGTGCAATCTAAAGTTTATTCTCTAAATTTGCTTATTTATAATTATTTTTGTGCAATTCTAATATTAAATTATTCTAAACAGGTTGTTGAAAATTGGTGAATTCATCTAATTATTTGATACGTCCAATACTCCAAAAACTAGTCCGTTGCTAGATCATGATTTTCATGGTCAAAATGACATTCCAATTTCTAATGATTTGGGTGATGATCAAGGAGGGACGAATTTAATTAATTTGGATGATGTTGCAGAAGATGAAAAAACAAACAATAGATTCGAGCAAATAAATGATAAACAAACAAGCAAATGTCTAAATGTTTATTAGTTGCCATTTATGCCAAAGTAGACAAAATAATCAAAGCACAAATCATTGTGTAAATACTACAAAGAGAAGTTCGTTTGGAACACATGTGTTCGAAAGAAATCCGTCGAATTCTAGTTGTTCTCCTTGTGCAAGTTCTAATACTGATCTTAACAACTATGTCTACTCACAAGAGAACATGCACGAAAGTGTAATGACGTTTGTAGCTACTGGTGAGTTTTCAGTGGAAAGCGTTCATATAACCAACTTCATGCAAAAATATATTTAACCAAGGAATAAATCTTATTCTATAATCACTCTTTGTTCAGATGATATTAATTTATACAATCAAAAGGCGTGGATTATGATTTAACAAAAAAATATTCGTGTTTTATTATTTACGTCTGATTGTAGTCAGATAATAACAATAACCATTACATATCCGTTCTTCACACTGCATAAATAAAGAGTGTATAATGCATAAACAAATAATTGCATGAAAGTAGTTGAATATTTTCATAATGGACTAAATATTTTTAATGTTTCAATGAACATTATTAGAGAATTTTATTTGAGAAACTAGAATTCGTAGTTTTACTTTTAACAATGAATCGATCGACATGGTAGTCATTGGAAAACTTAATGAGACAACTTAACCCAATTTTTTTTTATATCATACTTCATATATGTCCTGTTTGTCGTAATTTTAATTTAATATAAAAAGATTGATTAAAATTCATAGTAGGACAATTAAAAAAATTAGGTATGCTCTAAACTTTATTACCATCTCCGCTAATAGGATACTAGTATTCGATGGTTTATGCGTAGAAAATGAACTAAAAGCAAGAATAATTATCATAGATATAGGTCATAAATGAAATTCAACTTATCATATGCTACACTATTGAAATTTTATTACTACTCATTACAACAGCCGAGACTCACTCGGTCCACAATTTAATTTACAAGATCATGATTGAGAAATTTCATTTCACATTAAATTTTTCAATAAGTTTTTCAATGGTATGAAGGAATGTCTAGGCGTATACTAAAAGTCATCTCATTGTCACTCATTTTTATTATATTATTAATAATTCAAGTAAGTATATAATATTTTCAACATTTTCTAATATCGTAGAAGTGATGGATGCTAAGTTTAAAAAATATTGGGAGGAATAATATGGTGTTCTCGTTAGCTTCAATAATGGACCATAGGTTTAATTTAGATGGTATAGAAGACATTATATCCACAATTTTTGAATAAATTAACTTATAGATCTCTAGTTACATATGGTATTATAGAAAAATCTTTATGTGAGATAAATGAGTTGTACATCAAGATATCGTAGGAATGTTTGATGGTTCCCTTTAGCAAGGGCTAGTTTGTTGTCACATGATGACGACGATTTATTGCGTTACCTTAGTTCTTGTAAATGTACTCAACAATCTAGTAGTTCTTCTTCTATTGTATATGCTACGAATTTAATCATACAAAATACTGTTAAAATTAGATAGGTATTTTGCTCATGATATACCTAGTATTTTGAATGAAGAATTTTTATTTTTTTTGATATATTTAGGCGGTGCAGAATGAAAGAGTGTCAATATCTAACTGTATCTATCACAACACTTGATCTACTATCATCTCTATTATCTACTGTGTCATTGAATTTTTCTTTTCGTGCTGGTGGCAAAATTCTATCTGATAATAGACCAAGACTTAAAGAAGACATAACAAAGATTTAATGTTACTAAACATAGCTCCAAATCCAAGATAAAGTGTATTTGAAGATGTTGAAGATTTGACATCACAATTTTTAAGTATTGTTTATTTTAATTTTCTTTAACTTTTTTGACTTTAAAAAAATTGTATACGTGATATCTTGTTCATGTATAATTTTAACTCCGCTTACATTTAAAGTTATCAATTCCAAGCCCCAAAAAAAGGATGCATTCAAATTTCTTGTAATATATTTAGAAC
>NC_036256.1:3851956-3895219 GCF_002742605.1 Olea europaea var. sylvestris | reverse complement strand
ACCCCCCCCCCCCCCCCCCCCCCCAAAAAAAAAAAAGAGAAAAAAAAGGAGTCGGGTCATGAATTCATGGGTGACTCGGAATGGCCTAGGAGCCAAAGGAAGAAAATCGAGCCTGTTTTGTGAACACAAGTCGAGCAATCCATTGCTACACTTACTGTGAGGCCTTTTGCACTTATTCAGAAAATTTCTTAAACGGGGGCTAATATCTTGCTAAATATTTAATGACATTTATAAGCACCGTAAAATTATTATTTTAAGACGTTGGGGGCAATATAGCCTCTGTTTGGTATCGATTATGTCAAAGTCAATAATTAATTTTAATTACACATTTAATGTGACCAATAACTTTTCAACCGCATATTTCATAAACTTTTATTAAAATCTACCAAAAATCTTATTTTAATTTCCACCAAACAAGAGCATAAAAGTAATGTAATTAATTTATCTTAATTAGAGATGACCACCACACGATATGATATTAAATGATAAAATCAATAAAATGGATCTACTATGCATATTAGATTGACATTATCTCTTCATAGCATCTGGAGCATAGACGGTTGATCACTCCAATGGAGTTAAAAATTTTATTCATATAAAGGGTCCATTTGACATGAATTTTGATTTTGCTTCTTGTAGAAGAACTTTTGGATGAAGTTACTTTAATTTTTATTTGAAAGCTAACTTTTAAAAGAGTTTCCTATTCCAAAAGTGCTTTAGAAAAAATCAAATTGGACCAATTTCATCTAAAAGTTCTTCTAACTAAAAGAATCAAATTTATAAAATTAACCAGACAGGTCTAAAAATAACTTTTGGATCTCAATACTCTTTTCGACTTTTCAAAAGTTATGTCAAATGGATTCAAAAATGATAACTATTGCATACTACAAACATCAACACGTGTCGAAAAACAAACATTAAATCATTTAGGAAGATTATCGATCATAAAAGTGAAATGCATACATGAGCGTGGATAATTAAATATGAGTGAAATGCATGATCATAAAGATGAATGTCAATTAGCATACATTGAATATGAATAGTAGATTTAGAATTAATGACAATGAAATGCACAAATGAAGATAAATGTTAATTGAGAGACATGAACATGAATTATTGAACGAAAATTAATTTTGAAATAATGACAGCGAACACATACATGAAGATGTTAATTCATTTTTACTTGATAAGTATTATTTAATGCCCAATCAACTGAACCGATTATTATTATTATTATTTTTTTTAATGTGTTGTTCAATTAGATTAAGTATAGTAGGGGTACAATCATCCAAAAAATGATTCTCACTTCACGTGATCCTAACATTTTATGGATTATTATAATTGGATCATATTAAATAATAACGCAATAAGTAATATGTTGTTACTTTGTTAGTATTATCTTAACGGTGTATAATAATGTGAATCGAATATAAAATTGTGATGATGTGGAGAACACAACCAGCAAACTTCAGTGGTGTCAATACAATGAACAAAACAAGTAGATTGTTAGAGATAATACAACTATAAATTTACCTTATTAATTGTAGATATTTAGTTTTATCTTATTTAGTGATGTAGTCTAGTTAAGATAGATTTGTTGAATAATGTTTCCTAGTGATGTAGTTTATTAAAGATAGAATTGATGTATCTGAATTGTATAAGGATTATGACTAGTGTAACTTGTATAGATACACTATTATGTGGCTAATAAAACATGTTGCCTTCTTTCAGTCCTGTACATAGATTTGACAATTTGTATAGATACCTTGTTATGTGGCTAATAAAACATGTTGCCTTCTTTCAGTTCTCTACATAGATTTGGTTAAAAAAAAATAAAAAAATAAAAAAATAAATAATCGAATTTGGTGAAAAATAAATAAACCACTCAATTAAATCACTATCATGAGAAAAAGTAATGTTATTCATCAATAGTGATGATGATTATCCATTTAGGTAATAGATCCTACGTTTAATGTTCAATGCATTTTAATGCATGGCAACTTCATTGAGGGGACATTCAATTATAGAGCAAATGTGAGCATGACATGAAATTGCAGTCACTACTTAACATAGAGCATAAAGTGAACACAATTTGTGAGTCAATTTCATAAGGAATTATCTATGTGCTTTCTAGGGGATAAATGAATTGACTGTGCCTCTCTATTAGCGGTTACTTAAAAAATAAAAAAAATAAAAAAAAAAAGAAAAAGAAAAAGAAAAAGAAAAAGAGGATTGTGCCACACAAAATGAATACCTCAATTGTAGAAAATATTTTCAAGGCAAAATACCCTAATATAACTATTTACTAGGGATGATCATCATCTGTGACCGATGATACGTTATAAAATGATAAAATCTATTAAATATAAAATAATGCTATCTGAAGTCAGTCTTACTAGAACTCTAGTGTAGGTGGTTAACATAATTTAATTTTGCTAGAACACTAGTGTAGATTGCTACATTTGATAGATTCAATTAAATGAATCATTTAAAGACATCTAGTTGTTACTTAAATTGATGCTAAGCACCCATGGAGTTGAGTACCGAAGGACCCATAGCGTGTCCTCGTGGGTCAAGTGACCCACCAACTTAAAATTGAGTGTGTTTTTTTCTTCCTTGCTCCCCTTAGAAACCAGATTTGAAATCTCATTCTCTGAGAATTTTTTTTTTAATGATTTCTTTTGTATTTTTCTATGAAATGGAATTGAGGATCCGCTTAAATGCTCCAATTTTTGTCGTGTTTTAGCGATTTTATGGTAATGGATTCTTGCTGTGATTTTTTTTTGTTTGAACTGGAATGCAGTTAATAATGTAATATTCAGCATTTGCTGTGATTTTTATATTTTTTTACTTGAATTGATTGCTTTCGTTGATTGTGATGGAAAAATAATTTAAACGTAAATATGCTTTTTCTTTCGATGATCACAATGCTAATGAAAGGATTATTCAAAATAAAAGCGATGAAAATAATGTTGGAAATAAAAAGAATGATAAACTTGGTGGCGTTGAAGATAAATATATATAGATACAAGACTCAATTATTGATCTTATTATATAACGTCACATCATATAATTCTTAGATTTATTAAAATATCATTTTTTGTTGATTATATGCTAATATTTTGGTTTGTCAAACCATGCTAATATATCCTAATATTTTTGTTGGAATTTGTCTTAAATGGGGTGTACCAAATGGTGTACACCCTACTGACATGGGTGTGGGACCCATGTGAAAGAAATGATATTTTATTTGAGTGGATCCCTCATCCATGTAAGTGGGGTGTACACTATTAGGTACGCCCCAATATACCACTAGCAAAATCGTTTTTGTTAAAATAATGACTGCGAACACATACATACATGAAGATGTTAATTCATTTTTACTTGATAAGTATAATTTAATGCCCAATCTATTGAACCGATTTTTTTTTGAATGTGTTGTTCAATTAGATTTAGTATAGTAGGGGTACAATCGTCTAAAAAATGATTCTTACTTCACATGATCCTAACATTTTATGGATTATTATAATTGGATGATATTAAATAATAATGCAATAAGTAAAATGTTGTTACTTTTAGTATTATTTTAACGGTGTATAATAATGTGAATTGAATATAAAATTGTGATGATATGGAGCACAAATAGCAAACTTCACTGGTGTCAATACAATGAACAAAACAAGTATATTGTTAGAGATAATACAACTATAAATTTACCTTATTAATTGTCGATATTTAGTTTTGTCTTATTTAGTGATGTAATTTAGTTATGATAGATTTGTTGAATTATGTTTCCTAGTGATGTAGTTAATTAAAGGTGGAATTGATGTACTTAAATTGTACAAGGATTATGACTACTGTAGCTTGTATAGATACCCTGTTACGTGGTTGATAAAACACGTTGTCTTCTTTCAGTCTTCTACATAGATTTGACAACTTGTATAGATATTTTGTTATGTGGCTAATAAAACACGTTGCCTTCTTTTAGTTCTCTACATAGATTTGGTCCCAAAAAGAAAAAAAAAAAATTGGATTTGGTGAAAAATAAATAAACCACTCGATTAAATCACTATCATGAGAAAAAGTAAAGTAATGTTATTCATCAATAGTGACGACGATTATCCATTAAGGTAATAGATCCTACGACTTAATGTTCAATGCATTTTAACGCATGGCAACTCCATTGAGAGGACATTCAATTATAGAGCAAATGTGAGCATGACATGAGATTGCAGTCACTACTTGATGTAGAGCATAACGTGAACACAATTTATGAGTCAATTTCTTAAGGAATTATCTATGCGCTTTCTAGGGGATAAATGAATTGACTCTGCCTCTCTATTAGCGGTCACTTAAAAAAAAAGAAAAAAAAAAAGAAAAAAAGAGAGATTTATGATTGTGCCACACAACATGAATACCTCAATTGTAGAAAATATTTTCAAGGCAAAATACCCTAATATAACTATTTACTAGGGATGATCATCATCAGATGATACGTTATAAAATAATAAAATCTATTAAATATAAAATAATGCTATTTGAAATCAGTGTTACTAGAACTCTAATATAGGTGGTTATATATAAATTAATTTTGCTAGAACACTAGTGTAGGTTGCTACACTTAATTGATTCAATTAAATGTATCATTTAATGACATCTAGTTACTTAAATTGATGTTAAACACCCATGGAGTTGAATCATTGGTGGACCCACAATGTGTCTTGGTGGGTCACAACTTAAAATTGAGTGTGTTTTTTTCTTCCTCCCCCCTTAGAAATCAGATTTGAAGCCTCATTCTCTGGGAAATTATTTCTCTTTGATGATTTCTTTTGTATTTTTCTATGAAATGGAATTGAGGATCCGCTTAAGTGCTCTATTTTCTGTCTTGTTTTAGCGATTTTATGGTAATGAATTCTTGCTGTGATTTTTTTCTTTGTTTGAACTGGAATGCAGTTGATAATGTAACATTTAGAGTTTGCCGTGATATTTGTATTTTTTTTCTTACTTGAATTGATTGTTTTCGTTGATTGTGATGGAAAAATAATTTAAACATAAATATACATTTTCTTTTGATGATCACAATACTAATGAAATGATTATTCGAGATAAAAGCAATGAAAATAATGTTAGAAATAAAAAGGATGATAAACTTGGGTGACGTTGAAGATAAATATATAGATACGAGACTCAATTATTGATCTTATTATATAACGTCACATCATGTAATTCTCATATTTATTAAAATATCTTTTTTTGTTGATTATATGCTAATATTTTGGTTTGTCAAACCATATTAAAGTACATATTGACACATGATACCTTAAAGATGATTTGGCTGAGAGGATGAGAATTGCTTTGGAAATAGAGAAGTCCTAAGTGGGTCACGGGGGGTTTGATTTTTTAAAAGTGAGTGGAACTTTGGAAAAGAAATTACATTACTTTCCACTCCACTTTTGTATTGATTTGATTTATGGACTTGTCCCAAGTGAATGATCAAATCGTTTAGGGCAATTTTTCTAAGCTTGTACAATGGGTTCTATTTCTAGACTTGTGACACATAACATTCCCACAACAGTTTATTGGTAGCACATTAAAATATAGTTTGTGCTTGAAAAAGTTTACAAATTATAATAAATACAATTTTAATCAGGGAAATTTGAAAAAAAATATAGTTACGTATTTAGACAATTAAATGACGGTTACTTTTTTTTATTAAATAATTATTTTAATTGAACGTAAAATGTAATTTGTCTAAATATATTGAATAATACTATGTAACCTCACTGGGGTTGAAATTTCAGTATAGGTGATACTAGATGATTGGTTAAATGAACGGTGAAAAGTTATTTAATTATACTTATTAATTAATGTTACATTAGCGATACCTAGATTGAGAGATTTTAATCGCAAAAATACTGCTCAATGGAACCACAAGAATTACATTGGATCATATCTTCGTAAAGATGACACAAAAAGATGATATAATTAGCTGAAAATAAAGTGCTTTTGGTTTTAGATTAGATGTGAAATATATGTAATTTTTCTTCATCCAGCAGACAAGTCTTATAAAGGTGATAAAGATTTTTAAAGGCTATATTCTCAGTCTTAAAGCAAATATTAAAAATATATAATAAGGTGGCTAGTTCTAATCTTCAATTAAGATACGCACAAGCTTGTGAGACAATATTGTCACATTATTATAAATTCAAAAGAGGGACGTGCAGTAATGAATATAATAATGCCCTGTCTATATGCAAAATTTATTGAGAAAATGTAAGAAAAACAAAATTAGAGAAAAGCTTAATTCATGTTTGGCCAAGCTTAAAAAAATTATTATAAAAATAGATAAATTTTAGAAACAAAAAAAATGAAGATTTTGAAAATCTATGGATTGTAGCAACTAATTTTTGAGTTATTCGTTTTTATCTTTTAGATCACGTACGTAAATCTTGATGAATAGGAATTTATCCGAGACTCACAAAAAAGGAAGAGAGTTGCACAAAAAGAAAAGCAACTTGAAAAAGGAAGACGTGACCTTCGAATTTATAAAATTAAAATTTTGATGGGCATAGATCAAGGTTTTTAATTTTTGAAGAGGTACATTTAAAAAATTCATAATATAACTAGGAAGACGTTATAAATATCATAGATGAGGTTACTCAACTTGCAAGTTTGATGTAAACTGATTTGATATCTTTGTATTCAAGAATAGAAAATTTTGATTCCGCATTGTTCACAAAATTTTAGCATTATTTATCATTTTCAATCACTCCATTTAATATCCACAAGTACAAAATTCCGCATATTTTTCATGCCCCAAATTTCTTTCTCTAAATTTTTATTTATAATATGTTTGCTGGTTAACTGTGAAATTATGTTAATTATTAACTTTAAGGGATAACTCAGTAGTCAGGTTTTGGATTTACTCCCTAATGGTTGCCAATTTGAGTCTCCTTATGGCTACTGAGGTAAGTACCTGATCGTAAACTTTAGGGTCCCGTGGGACTAGTTAAGATGTGTGTAAGCTGACCCGAATACCCACGATCATAAAAAAAATAAAAATTATGTTAATTATTTTAAAAGCAATCAGTACTTTACAATTAAAATAAGTAACTTATTTATTTATTTATAATTGTAGGTTAGAAAGTACATGTGACTGAACTTACTTCACACTTCATAAAAACTGGCATGCTGTCGTAGGCATCCAAAAATAATAAAACCTACACTTTCAAAAAATTGCATGTAGTAGTGGAAGTAAGGATCGTTCCCACGAAGAGTGATTAGCCTAATTTTATGCAATGTTAACAATAACGAGGAGGTTTTGTTTGTGATGAAATCAATTCTAACTAAAAGCAATGCTATTAATAAATTTGATTAAATCAATAGAACGAATCTTGGTCTAAGTCAACATCCACTGTTGGAAATTTACAATTGATCATTGATTCACAAATAATTATTAATTCATACTCTTAGTATTCATCACCGGAAAACAATTTTCCAGTGGAAACAATTTCCTATTTTTCCTTACTTTTAATTAATTAGAAACAAGCAATCTAATTAATCCTCATTACCAAACAATCCTAGACTAGCGCGAGAATTTAATTTAATAATGAATTTTCGAATTAGAGAAATCAATGAACTAGATAACATAAGTCAATCATTTGCATTTAACCTAGATAAATATTCTTCCTAAGATTTAATAATTTTCCAAAGTAGCAAATTACTAATCCTAGTTGTTTCACAAGTTAAATTAATAAAACAATTATGAATTTGATATTTAACTTAGCTATAAATTGAAACACATACTTAGTAATCAAACATAACAATCATAAAATTAAGCATGGAAGAATATTCAATACTAAAAATATAAATTAAAGATAAAAATTAGGTAGATCTTACAATTGAAAACGATTCAAAGGCTTCAATATCCATCGACTAGGAGATGAAGTTTAGCAATACATCAATAATCCTGAAGCAAAAAAGAGAGAAAAATTCTCATGAATATGATATAATGAGTGGTATCCTCATTTTGGACATCCCTAGGGTTTTAAAAGACTCCCAAAATTTGTTTTCATTTTCATAAAAATTTTAATCAGAAAAGGAAATCAGATTTTTCTCACCTCGATTGACCTGGGTTGTCGCCCAGGCAAAACTCAGGCAGTCGCTCAGGCATGACTTTTGACTTTGGTAATTCCATTTTAATGTTGGGCGGTCGCCCAGATTTTATAACTAGGCCGTCCTCTAGGCAAAATTTCTTCCAAAAGTTGTATTTTAGTCCGAATTTAATTTCTGATTCTTTTAAATTGTTTCTCCTGCAATCCAACCCTTCAACTTCTAATTACGTCCAATTGAACCCGCAACATCTTTAATCTTCATTCCATTGCTCGTCTCATCTAAGGATTATTTGCAACTTGGTCCTTGAACTTCCAATTTCTTCCATTAAATCACTTTTTTCGCTCTTTTCTTCTATCTTTTGCCATGATCATTCAAATGCAACCTAAATCACAATAGAAGGGTACTTAGCACATTTGGGTGTTAATTAATCATAAAAATGTAAGAATTAATTGATGTAAATCACAACATTTCATGTCTTATAAAAAACATTCTCTCACGTGTAGATGTACAACTTCTAATGCCTCCAACAAGAACAACAACGATCGGTATGAGTAATAAATTCTTGTGTAGAATGTTAAATGAGTTCTATTTTAGTCATCAAGTTAATTTTTAATCTAATTCTTTTGCTCTGTTCGATATTTTTCATGAAAACAAAAAATGACGCAATCATGATCCAACAGTTATATCAATTTGTAGAGTTAAGAAATCCCCACTTTTATCAGGAGGTGGTGCATTGTGGATAATGCACAATAGCATTAGTTCTCAATTATAGTTATTTATGCTAAAATATTAAGTTACCTGTAATTAAAGTACTACTAATTAAATACTAAATAATAATTGTCCGTACTGTTGAGATGGCCGAGTTGGTCTAAGGCGCCAGATTAAGGTTCTGGTCCGAAAGGGCGTGGGTTCAAATCCCACTCTCAACAAACACTTGTTTAAAGTTTTTGATGATTCCACAGAATTTTGGGCCGGGTCATAAAGCCCAAATTTTTTCATACAGATTTGAATGGTGATTTTTTCACTTCCAAAAGGATTTGAAGTTTCTCAAATTGATCTCGTTTACTATTTTTATTATTTTTTCACTATTTAAATCCAAGTTATAAAATTGGGACGTAGGTTCATTTAGCCTTATTTTTCGTAAAAAAAATTGATTATACAAGAAAACTACATGTGACGACTTATAATTTTACTATTTCCTTCTATTGTTGAATTGTGACAACAATACATTTGCGAAAAGTTTTAAGGATTATATTATTTTAGACCAACCATGCTTGTGCAATGATGGTGGGCATTTTGGGGTGGTAGGGAGGAATTGTCTTTAAACATTTGAACTTTTTGAAGGTTAGTACACGAAAACAGGCTTTTGGAGACCAACTTTACCATAAATTTGAAACGTCGGGGATAATGGTTATAGAAAACACTAGTTGAAGACCAACTTGTAAGAGTGCAAATAAAATAATGACTTCTGTTATAAATTTTCTAAATTTATATTGTTTTTCTATCTTATTTATCTTTATTTTATGAATAATTCTTCTTAAACAGGGCCATAGACTCTGTTTTTCTGGGGGGAAGACAGGTATCTTGCCAAGAGGGGAGCACATGTCCCTCCTGTAAAAAGAGGAGTCATGTAGCCCTGTTTATGTAGCAAAACTCTTATTTTATAGTTCTTGACATGATTCGAGAACAAGCACGTAATCTTACTATTGATGAAATTTTTTCTTTTTTTTTTTCAGAGAAATAAAAAATAAACGAAAAAAACAGATGAAAATATCTTGAATTAAGAGTTGACAATCCTCAATCGAAGAAGAGGAAATTGCTAACGACCTTAATTAAGAGCATGTTGAGGAAAAATGAAATTAATGTATGCCTTGATTTCTTGTTGATTATCAATTAACAAGAGATACATGATGAAGGTAATTGTTTCCTTCTACTAGATTAAGAACCGATGAATTCGTATCATTATACACAACTCAAGGACTTTATAAGTATTGACCCGAATACTTATGAAGAGGTAGTGTGTTGGAATGAGTTCGAAGTGTGGCTTATAGCAATGCAAGATGAAATGGACTCTTTGGTAGAAAATAAAACATGAATGTTAGTGAACAAACCCAACGATCAAAATGTCGTAGATTGCAAGTGAATTTATAAAATAAAAGAAGGGGAACCAAATGTGGAGTGCACAAGATACAAAACTAGGTTGGTATTAAAATGTATCATCTAAAGGGAGGGTATAAACTATAATTAAATATTTTCTATTAAGACTTGAAGTTCTATTTTAAAAGGTCAACTGTATTAAAAGAACTAATCTAAACCTTTATATGTTAGTTTATATTTTCATCTTTATTTTTTGTGAAATTCATCCCTTAATATGTTAGTGCAAGATGGTGACTTATTTGAGTAAACTAATATTAAAATTCGCGTGCTCATTTTTTTCAGTATTAATCGAATTGAATTGTTCGTTAGAATTTAGTAATCTTTGATACTATATTAAGATTTGAAGTTCCATCTTAAAATGTCAAATATATTAAGAGGAGTAACCCAAACTTTAATTTGTTAGTCTATCTTTTCATGTTTATTCCATGTGAGATTTATACATTGACCTTCCGTAGCCAAATATGCTTCAATCATAGTGACTTAACCCTTGTTTGACCTCCATTCTAATTAGATTTTAGGAAGAAATGTATTTCAAAATAGTAATTTTTTGGAAAATGCGTAATTAAAAAAGAAGGAAAAGTTTTTTATTTACGTGTAATATTATTTTATTGAAGAATATGAGATTAATAAGAAGAGAGAAAAATGAATTGTCATTTTAATGGAGCACAAACATGGGTTTAATATGATTTGGCTTTAGACTAGTTTGATGTTAAGATTGCAATCCTAAATGGTGAAGAGATGAAACCATTTTTATAAATCAATCAATGATTTTGAAAATAAAATCTAAACCTGATTTTTTTTTACCTGTCAAAAGATACTTTATGCTTTGAAACAAGCCCCAAGACATTAATATAAGAGGTTTGATTCTTATATCCCAAGTCTTGGTTTCAGAAAGGGTAGCTTCGGCTGATGTCTTCTTTATAATGGTAATGGGGGTAATAAATTCGTTTACGTGCTCCTTTACGTAGATGGCATGCTTTTCACAGTCATAATAGAAAAAAAGATTAAACTTATAAAAGAAAAGTAGTTTTAATTTGAAATGGAAGATACATGTCATGCTAAAAGGACCTTGGGAATGCAAATTAACAGAAATAAGAAGAATAAAGTCACTTGTCCTAGGTTAAAAATAGGGAAGTAAAGAGAGAGACTGGTGTGTCAGAAAATAATTGGATGTTTTTATTTTAATTTTTCAAATTGTCCAATCATTTAAGTCTGAATTTGAGACTGGAGGTGTAGCATGATTGAAATAAAAGGAGGGAACGTTATTTTCTTGAATCAATCCTCTTGTATCAGTAAAATCCTAATAAATTCTCTACAGGAAGTGCGAAAGTTGTAACACTATCATTAGCCAACCATTTTAAACTCTCACTGGACCTGTCACGTAAACCTAAACCTAAGGAAGTAGAATGGATACTATTCCTTGTACCAATGTTGTTAAGTCGATAATGTACCTTAAGGTCTATACAATACCATACTTGGCACATGGAATTAGTGTGCTGAGCAAAATACATGGCAAATCAAGGTGAGATGCACTGGATTGCTATAAAATGGCTCTTGAGAATAGTTCAACAAATCTTGGATTGAAGTTTAGAAGGGGTACAAAATGGGTAATACTAAATGGGGATACTGATTTTGACTTAGCAGGTAATTTAGATAAAAGAGGATGGCAAGCCGGCAGCATGAGCTAGCGAGGGGCTCGTGTCACTTTAAAACCCCACGCCCACCCCCTATATTCAATCTAATAACAGGGGTGAAGACAAATTGCTTAAACATTTATTTGTGTTCAACTTTAGGTTGTTGATTTAGTTAATGCTTGTATTAAACTGCATTTATATTTAGTGCTGGCAAGCATATTTAGCTAGCACACGTCACAAAATAATATCATTGACAGATTTTACGCCCTTTCGTGTTTTTTTTAAGTGTTTTTAAGTCGGGAGTGTACTTCTTTTTTTTTTTTGATATCCAGGTATCACAACTTACACTAGACTAAATTCTAGACCCCTAAGACCTTTGCCCCTAGAACTTTGGAGGGGGTAAATCGCGGGTTATGCCTCAACTGGATCATAGGTTCCTCTTATTGCCTGTACACTTTTGCGCACAAGAGACCCTCCTCCATAGTGATTGCTCCATACCAAATATTTGGCCGCAGGTTCCCACCAGGAATCGAACTCTCCACCCTATCGCTGGAAGCAAGACAATGTTGATTGATCCACCAGTTGAGCTGTGCCTCGGGGGGCAATCTACTTCTATATTTTTACTTTGTGCAATGCTTGTGTGAGTTGAAAATCATAATTGCAAAGACTTTTAGCTCTATTCTATACTGAGGACGAATACATTACAACATATGATGTTGTAAAGAAGAGGCTATAGTTAAGAGGCTTCCTATATGAAATAGGCTTTATTGATAAAGAAGTTGTGTTATTTTCTGATAATCAAAATTCCATTCATTTGAGTAGAAATTCACGTGATAGGACCAAACATGTTGCTATCAAATTCCATTTTGTGAAAAAGATGATCGAAAAAGGATTGATTAATCTAGTTATGATATCAACTCAATGTAATCTTGCTGATTTAGACACTAAGGTAGTTCCATCGAGCAAGTTTTGGAGCTGCATGAGAGTATGATTGAATACAATTTTAACACATTAGAGTTGAATCATTTCTTCGGCAAGGTGGAGCTTGTTGAGAAAACATGTAGCTCATCAATGATTTAGTAACAAAATTGCTACTTCGATTTTGAAGATACGTTTTCTGAACTGGAGAAAGCTGATCTGGGCCTTACACGTGGCAACCTTTTTGTCTGTTGGATGGAGAGGGGTTTTCAGGGCAATATACCCCCACTTATCACTTCTCTTTTCTGTTGGTTTTTATTTCTTTGCGGGTTTCTTATGTCAAGTGTGAGAAGGTTTTCTTTGATATATGTGTGAACAATAACCTTAGTGGTAGAGTTGATTCACGGTGTTTTCGATGAAATCTTGATGATTTCAAATCCTGTAGACTAGTTGAACATCTAAACCCTTTAAGGGAGAAAAACCCGTCTTGTTTATTAACTTCTAACATAATTGAGTGTGATTTTTGGGGTTAAACGTTTTATTGGGACTGTTCAATATATGGTGCGCGCACACACACATATATTTTATGATAACATCCAATCCTATTAGTCTAAAGTGCATGCCGAATATATCATAATTTTATTGCATTTATTTAAGAACCGGGCTTATAACAATGGTACGAGCGAGCACTTTTAAAGAATGAGAATTTTATCATGGCAAGCAAATATAGCTTAACAATTAAGCCGTTCATTTCGTTGAGTAATTGGACAAGAAAAGTATAATCCTTTTATTATTATTATTATTATTTTTTTGGGGATGTCATTGAAGGTTATAATCGTCAAGACTTATGTTATACCTTTACCATCTTAATATTCTTATTTCTTAAAATCTTATCTAATAATAAAAGTAAGAAAGGAAAAAAATTCTTTTTGCATCCCACGTTGCTTCGATTAGTATCATAAAGGAAGGGAAATAATTCGATTGTTCTACCTTGCAATAGGAATCTGCTTCCTTTCTTTTCATATGGTCTCTCGTACATTTACGTTAGTAAAATGTCGAGACAATTCGTAGTCTAAACATAGAGATGTAAATCAATCCAAACGTACAATGCATTCATTAGTAGATAGATAAACTTTGCATAATCATTTTTTATTTTTTATTTTTTGGTGATAATTTGAAAAGACAGCAAAAAATAAAAAATAAATAAATAAAAAATAAAAAATTGTGGCAAAGTAAAATGTAAAGGGGTAAAGGTCAATAGATCAAACTGCTTATAAAAAAATTTAAAATAAAAATAAAATTTTGGTGTGAAACAGTCAGTTTATAAGTCATTTTATTGGTTTCGAGTTTTCCGGGGTTTAACCTATATTAGTTTTTGACCGATATTTTATTTTTTCGATTAAATGTACGAGTTCAATTCGATTCTAATAACAATGACCCACTTGTCTCAACATCTTTTGATAACCAAATATCTAAAATTAAATTTCTTATCCGATAAAAAAAGCTGGTGCTTTTTTCGTCCTCATTTGACCTCTTTTTTCGCAAAATTCATTTTCAACCATGCATTTTCTTATAAAGTAATTTCACACGTAAACTCAATTTTTTTCTCTAGTTTTAATCACATATTTTCCGAAAATTCATTATTTTAAAACATATTTTTCTTAAAAAATGTCTCAAACGGGCGAACAACAGGCTGTTGAAGCATTTAAAATAGGACCTACTCTATGAACAAACTTTCCTCTTTCAACAACACGATAATCACATCACACAAACATCAACATGACTTTATATCAAAATCAGATTTGATGTCAGAGTGGATTATGACAGGTGGCATTTTATTGTTTCTTGATCTATTTGTGTTAGGATCTGTTAGGAGAGAAATCAATTTTCATGCCAAACCTATTCTAACTTAGCCTAGATTAAATGTTCCCAACTGCATTTCTATTAGGTGTTGCAGTTGAAGAGATGAGGAGATAAATAAAATCATTCACACTTCTAAAAATGGTATAATCCTCTCTCTCTAGAAAAAGAGGGATTTTACTCGAGAGTTGAACCAAAATCGACATTTTCGATATCAGGTGCTTTTGCAGTTGTCTAATGACATGTATGTCTCGAAATCACATTGAATAATTACATAGATTATCTTATTTATGGGATACATAATAAGAAACACGCAATATATACTTTGTATCTCAATTTAAATTACACATATTATTCAAATTTACTACATAATCACTTTTAATTTTAGAATTCATAGATCATATTCTAGGCAAATGTCATTCATTCGAGTTTTGCCGCTGCATATCTAATGAAATCATGCACGTGAGGGGCATATTGAAGACAAAATCTAAATAATATATATGTAATTCCCAATAACAATTTAAAATTTTTAATTGTTACTATGTTATCTTTCTTTTTATATTAGCACCTTATATAATATAAATCCGATATTAATTTTTCAAAAATGTATCATTACATTTTAATGATTAACATGTTTGATATTTTTGATTCTACCAGACGATACGAATAAGGAAAATTAAGAAATTCGACACATAATTTTCTTGATTAATCATTTTCAATCACGTAATATCTTATGTGGGGGTTTTAAAATGACTTGTATATAATATGTACCTGTAGCCTCATTAGACAATTGAAATAAGTAACAATTAATCAAATATTTATCTGCCACTTCCTCCATTTTTTTTCCCTTCCTTTTTTTTTTTTTATTTACTTGATTAGTTTAATATGATAAAGATTACTAAACTTAAACCAAGTTTTTCTCTACAACTTAAGAACCAAATCAAGTCAATCTTTGGTGTATCCATCTGTATCTCTGTTTCTCCATAATAATTATCAATGTTAGAGAATCCTATTAAATGTATAATAAACTGGATTTGCTCTCCTTAATCTCTGTAAATTTTTGTTTCCAGGAAAGTACTGTTTGTTAGAGAAGAAAGGCACATTCATATCTATTCTTCTATAGCCTTCAAGCTCTCCTTTCCCTTCCATGAAAGGCAAGGGATAAACCTCATCCCCTACCCCACCCCACCCCACCCTACCCTACCCTACCTTACCCCCCAAAAAACCCACCTCAAAACCAAGAGATAAACTCTATATCTCTTGAGTCTTGCATTTTTTTCTCTACAGTATCCATTAAAATTTAGCAGATTTTCTTTACTGCAATGAAAAATATCGCTGCTTGTTATAATGAACATGCTATAAAAGTATCTGATTCTTATTGTTCAGGCCCTTCAAATCAGGCGTTTCAATCCCCAAACTTGAGTCCTTCAGTTCAAAATGCTGTTACATGTATTTACAAAGTTAAACTCTCAACTCAGAAGCAGTTCTTGATTAAACTGACATGGAGCAAACAAGGCTTCTCCGTTGGCATCTTCGATTCTAAATTGTGTAAGAATTTTCGCGTTTCACGCGACACCAAAGGCGCAAAAACTTTTGAATCCTGCAATTCAAGAATTGAAGTGTTTTGGGATCTCTTTCCAGCTCAATATGAAACGGGACCAGAACCAGTTAATGGATTTTATGTTATAGTATTGATCAACTCAGAGCAAAGCCTAATTCTTGGAGACATAGAAAATGAACTGAACATCAAGAAACTCGTTTCTGATGTAAAAGTTGGGGACTTTTCATTGATCTCTCGCAGTGAACACTTCTCAGGTAATTCTGTGTATTCGACCAAGGCTAAATTCAGCGATACAGGAATATATCATGATATACTGATCAAATTCTCAGCAGAAGACGGGGGAGTAAAGAATCCAGTACTATCTGTTTATATAGATAAGAAAAATGTTTTCCAAGTAAAGAGATTGATGTGGAATTTCCGCGGAAATCAGATGATTTTTCTCGATGGATTGTTGGTGGATATGATGTGGGATGTCCATAATTTTTTTTTCAATCCATCATCACCAGGAGATGCAGCTGTTTTCATGTTCAAGGCGAGGAATGGATTCGATAGCAGACTGTGGTTTGAGGAGAAAAATCTGGAGATAGAAGAACAAGAAAATATTGGATTCTCTTTGTTTATCTGTGTCTCTAAGAATACAGATTGACTCCATCCCGTTTTGTTTTGTATCTTAGTTTGATACATTTTAAATTCTTCGTTTTTTGTTCAAATTTCGTTCTTTATGTGTTATGTATAGAATAAGTTTTATGAAAATTCGAGTTTTGTAATACATTAATTTCCTCCTATTCTGATCTAACTAATACTTTATTGTTTGCGTGTTTAAAATGACGAACAAACGAAATTCCTTCTCTCTATCTCTTCATTTAGGAGACTTGGTGTTAAGTCAATCATATCCGATAGGCGATCAACACTCTAGAGGACAGCAGTTTTAGTATATGGAGTTTTCCCCAATTATCGACATGTTGAACTCAAAAATACTTAAAATCGAAACTAAAATCTTGTTTCTTATATTCTTATCTAGTACGGTAATCCAAATATGTCCCTCACATCAATTATACCAAGAAACGAGGGTAAGTGCTCAAACTTAATTAACATATGCATCAAATAAAATTGATTATCATGATATCTTGTATTCTATTTGGAAGGACCGATAATTTTACTCTAATTATTCTGGTTAGTATTGTTATATATTTTTGAAACTTAAACTTTATGAAACTTTACATATTGACGAGATATCTATGTCAAATCATCAAAAAAATTAATTAATGCGGAATATAACTTGATCCATTGATTTGAATCTTGAAGATCAAATTGGAATCTCTTTAATCTTGATTCTTGCTCTTTAATCTTGACTGCTTTAGTTCCTTCTTTTTGATTCTTGATTGTTAATTTTGATTGTGGATTGTGGATTTTCCTCTTTAAATTATTGTGTTGATGAGATAACATAAAGATTGAGAATCACAAATGAATTGGGGACCATAAACTTATATATAACTTTTCATATGTATTTTGGTCCATCATGAAAGACAACCGTCGAGGAATTTGGTTTTCATACATATTTATGCCTATACTTTATTTAGATGCCAAAAACTCAATAAGTTTAATTCTTCATTAGATCACTTTAAATGGACTTAACTTTAAGATAGTCTTTAGCCACAATTATATATATATGAGCACACATGACAAATTAATTTTTCTCAATAATCTCCCATTTGAGTTACATATGTTCCTTATAAATGTGTATAATTTTATGAGCTCTAACCAAAAGCATCTTCGAACAATCTCGTGCATTAATTATGTCAACATAGGATTAAAGTAGTCTTCATTACAAGTAATATAATTAAATCCATCAATGATCACATATATTAATACAACCAAATTATATAGATCAAGTATGGATGTATAGCATGAAAATTACATATAGTGTGATCTAAATATGCCTATTTCTAACTGGTCCTACCTTATCCTTTAATGAGATCAAATCGTAAATTTTAATCAGAGTGAAAATAATTGAATACTTTTTTTGAAATTAACTTGAATGTGTACAAATAAAATCATGTATCTAAAGAGACATCATCTAAAATTACAAGCTCCTACTTAACTAGCATATCATCAAAATATACAGTACCCACGTGAGCGGCGTGCTGATGAAGTACCTTGGTGGTAGGCTTTTAGTAAAAAGATCTGCTATGATGGAATTTGGTCCAATATATTCGGTAGTAACTTGACAACTTGGAACTTTCTTTAACAACTTGGAATTTGATGTTTATAAATTTAGACTTTGTTGAACTCCTATTGTTGTTTGAATACAATGCCGTTAACTTATTGTCACAAAATAACTTAAGTTGTCTTTCAATTTCATCCAAAATTCACAATCTAGTGACAAAATTTCGCGATCATATTCCCCGATTAGATGCCTCATAACATGCTACAAACCCCCGTTGTCATGGTTGAAAAAGTTACGAGTGTTTGCTTAGCACTCTTTTAGGATATAGATCGTCCAGCCAGCAAAACGACATAGCTCCATGTAGATCTCCTCCTGTCTTGGCATCCAGCAAGATAAAAATCAGAATAACTAATGATCTCCAATTGATCTGATTTCTTATATGTGAGCATATAATCTTTTGTTCTCTGTAGATATCGCATAACCATTTGGCTACTTTTCAATGATCCATCTCAAAGTTACTTAAATATCTGCATAGCATTCTAATTATTAATGATATATCTGGACGTGTACATACCTGAGCATATATCAAACTCCAAACTATTGAAACTTAGATAATTTTCAGCATTTCATTTTCTTCAAGGTCATTCTTAGGGCATTGATTCACTGAACTTGTCTCCCTTGACAACAGGGGTATTTCCTAATTTACAATTTTGCATCCCAAATATTTTAAGTACCTTATCAATATAGCTCTTTTGTGATAATCCAATAGTATTCTGAGAATGTTCTCGATTTATCTGAATCTCTAATATAATCTTTTGTTTCAAGATCTTTGATAGGATTCTCTTAGTTCAGTGTAATTCGCCTCTATCATTACAGACAAGTAATATGTCATCAATATACAATATCAAGAAAATATACATACTCCCATTGAACTTGTGATAAACACAATTATTATTGCATTTATCCAATAGTATTAAGAGAATGTTCCCGGTGTATCTGAATCTCTAATATAAAAGAGGTGTTACCAAGATCTTTTATTTCAAGATTCTTTGATAGAATTCTCTTAGTTCAGTGCAATTAGACTATATCATTGCAGACAAGTAATATGTCATTAACATACAATATCAAGAAAATATACTTACTTCCATTGAACTTGTGATAAACACAATTATTAATTGCATTTATCTATAAAACAAAAGTGATAATTATTTTATGAAAATTGAGATAATATTGACCGAAAGTTTGCTTAAGCTCATAGATGAATTTCTTTAATTTGAAAACCATTTTCTTTGGATATCCTAATTCAAAGTTTTTCGGTTGCACCGTATAAATCAACTCTTCAACGTCATCATTGAAAAACATCCTCTTTATATCCATTTGATGTAGTTTAAAATTAAAACGTGTCACAAGTGCCATAATAATCCTAAAAGAGTCTTTCTTTGAAATCGAAGAAAGAAATTAATGAATTTCCTTTGAGCAAAGCTCTTTGCAATAAGATGAGCTTTATATCTTCCAAATCATGCTTTGAATTTCTCTTAATTTTAAATGTCCATTTGCAACCAATGTGTTTCTATCTTTAGGCAATGGGACAAGTTCCCAAAGGTCACTATCTTTCATGTACTTTATTTCCTCATTTATGACATTAATCTACTTTTGAGAATTATCCATTTGTGTAGCTTGATGAAAGTTGATTGGTTCTTCTTCCATTAATCCAATGCCATCCTCATGTTCTTGAAAAAAATACTATAAAGTCATCCGAAATTGCATTTATCTTTCCTCTAATAGATTTTTTTAATTTCATTTGTTCTTGAGGCTGTTAAGTTTGTTCTTCTAGAACAATCCCTTGATTAGATAAATCTTTTGGCATCATTTAGATTTTGGCTGTTCAAGCAACCCTGAATAGACATACTTATATGAGTAGTGACATTAGAATCAATCCACCAAGTATGTCTAGGTATTGAAGCTAAATTAATCCCAGAATAAACTAAAGTGAGAAATGAACCTTTCTTTACACACCGAACGTTGTATTTGGTATAATCCCTTTTCAAATGTCCTGAAATTCCACAAAAATGATAGTCAGATGATTCATCATTTTCTGGTTTTGTTGTTTCTTTTGAGCTGGATCGGAAGCAACTTCTTTATTATTTCTTTTCTTGAATTGTCCTTAGAAGTACTAGTTAAGTGAACGCTTTTTCTTTTGTCTTATTTCTACATTTTTTCTTCTTGCACACAATATGAAATGAGCTAATTAAGAGTCTATTTCTCCCTTTGACAGTTATAACTGACCTTAAATGGATTACATTTTGTAGGAAGAGAAATTAAAACCAAATGTACGAGCAAATCTTCAAACAGCCTAAGCTTTAGTGCCTTTAATTTTAAAATAATATGAGATATCTCCATGATGTACTCTCGAATGTTTCCTTTACCTTTATACTTTAGTGACACTAAGTTCACCAGAAGTGTATTAGTTCCGGCCTTATCACTTTTTACATTTCAATTTCATCAAAAAATTCCTTGGCAATGTTACCTTATCGGACATATCGTCCCTGAATGATTCCGAAATTTCACGCTTCATGATCATAAGATTCATGTGATTTGAACAATCCCACTTATCAAAATCCGGGCCAGTCCTTAATGCAAGGTAAGTCCATGCAGTCAAGAACGATTTGAATGTTCTCTTTATAGTTCTTAAAGTTGATTTCTTTTAGTACAGGAATTGAGTTGATCTTGACAAATATTGAAGAAGCCGAAGAATTAACTGAATAGAGAACAAAGCTAAAAAAAATATGTTTACGTGAGAATTTGTATTACACAGCCAATTAATTCAAAAAAATTGTAGATCCAATCACAAGAGATCGAGTACAACATTGATATGTAGTCTTTGGATAGAAATATCAATTTGTGAGTAACACTCTTAGTGTAGTAATCAAACATTGACAATAAATTATGTCAAACAATAAACCTATCTTTGGATCGATTTATTTTTCACGTAAACGATATTTATAATTGTCACATATTGATTATCACAGGTGTGCATGCATTTCTGCCAAATATTTACATTTCTTTAGATTTGCATGAATTACAAATACACAACCATCTACATGTGTCAAATAAACTAGATTAGACAAGAGAGATTACTTTGGTAGCATGTTGCTTCAACTAATCAATTCAGAACATTAGATAATCGAAAAAAACTTTAGTACCAAAATTTGAAGTTTAACTGTTAATTCCTTATCTTATCTTTTTTTTTCTTTTGTTTTAACAAAAAAATTAAAAAATTAGACAGAGATATTGGTTACTACGTGGTCTTTTTCTATTATATTTTTAAACACAACTCAGTTATTTCGAAAATCACCCAAAAAAATCCATATTTTTAAAATATTAGGGCTTGGAAATCATATCCCAAAATTGAAAAAAATGAAAGTTTGAATTTCAACATTAAATTCATTCTTTATTCTCAATAGTTTAACATGATATGGTTTTGATACAGCTTGTTCATTTTTATAAAATTCACATATTGTCAAGATCTCCATGTCAAATCACTAGGAGAATTAATTAATGTGGAATATACATTGATCCATTGATTTGAATCTTGAAGATCAACTAGGAATCTCTTTACTTTTGGGTTCTAGGTCTTTAATCTTTATTTTTGCTCTTTAGTCTTGATTGCTTTAGTTCTTTCTTCTTAATTCTTTATTGTTCTTGATTGTGAGTTTTGAATCTTCCTTTTCAATATATCTTTTCTTGTATTCTTGTGTTTATTCGATAATATAAAGAATGTGAATCACATATGAATTGGGGACCATAACCCTATATATAATTTTCCATTTGTATTTTTTGACCCATTATGAAAAAACCCCCAAAGGAATATGGTCTTTACACACATTTAGGTCCATACTTTATCTAGGTGCCCAAAACTAATGATCACTTTAAATAGACTCAACTTTAAGATAACCTTTATACACAATTAGTTATATATATAGACTCACATGACAAATTAAATTGGGAGAAATTCTTATTTATGGTAGTTATAACACACAACTTCAAAATTAAGGAAATTATTTTAATTTTTAAAAAATCGAGTTTTCATTAAGTATTAATTAAATATATTTAGGCCACGGTATAAATTTTATGGTCAGAGTTACATACTAATCACAATTATATACGTTACAATCATAAATAACAAATTTTACAGGTCACAACTTATTTTTTGATCACAATTATCAAATTAATTAGTTATGTATTATTTTTCGATCACAAATCACAAATTTTATAGATAGTAATTTCTTTATCGATCATAAATTATCAAATTAATAGGTCTCGTATTATTTATTAATCATAAATAACAAATTTTATAGGTCATTGTAACAAATTTTATGGGTCACATATTCTTAAATTAATAGGCCACTTATTATTTTTCGATCACAAAACACAAATTTTATAAGTCATAACTTATTTTAAAGTTATAAAATCTCAAATTAATTGATCACAGATAATTCTCAATCACAAATTATTAGATTAATTGATCACAGTTTAACAAACTGCGAAACATGATTACAAATTTAATCGAAATATCACATTTTTATGCCACATATTATTTATTTGTAACTAATTAATTAATTTATTGGTCACACTCAACTAAATAAATGGTCATAAACTATCTTCTTCCCACCCCACCATCACTTTTACCACCTGTAACGCATTATCACCACCATCGTTTGCACCACAAACTAGCACCACTACAATCCTGGATGTAGCACCACCGCCACTACTTGCAAGGTACCACCTGCACCTATACCTCAATCTACAGCCACTGAACAACCTACCACCATCACCACCTCTACATCAAATCTCAACCCACAATCAGGCGCAACAGAGGCAAAAATAATGCATAAAGAAAGAAATAGAAAATAGATGTAACGGTACTGCAAAGGCACAACCTCAATGTCACAACCTTGGTGAGATAAGATCGAAAGAATCGAATACCAGATCTCCAAGTTGTTTTCAATTCACTGGTGCTCGAAAATGACTAGAGCTACTTGTCGGTGGAGAAAGAATGGATACAAGATCTGTAGGTTGTTTTCGATTCTTCGATGCGCAAAACAACAAAAAATACCCGACGATGGAGAGAGAATGGATCCCAGATCTACAGGTTATTTTCAATTCGTCGTTGCTCGAACCCACTTCCACCACCATTTCATGACCTTTGTCCATTTCCACACCGTAATCCTCATTTATCGCACAAAAGTTCCCTCCTATGGAAATCCCTGAATCACCACCACCATATTCTTCTCCTCGTTGTGACGACCAGAGTTAAACACTACCTGGTGTACATAGCAGCAGCAATGAATGTTGCACTGAGCCGCTCAGCGACGAATACATTGTCACTGTAGGCTTTTATTGTTAGTTTGCTGCCCTTTCTTCGAGTAGTGCTCTATAAAATCACATTATGAATTGAAATTTGTTTATTTGTGTGTTACAATTTGAAGCGATTATCTAAGGTTCTATAATCATATAGGATGTCACAAATTATATACTCAATGGTTCGGGTATAGTAAGACACAATTCGTGAAGTGATCAAAATTTTATCATTCACAATCAGTATATAAACTTGGACACTTTATGTTGATAAGATTGCATTGTTCTTATTAAAATTTGTCTAGATCTTGGAATAAAAACAATAATGTGTTTCAATGCACATTGAATGAGATCGTGTAGATGACTCATTTGTGACCGCTCGAAATGAGACTCTACTCCATTGCTAGTTCAAGTTCTTCGAGGTACCAATTGTAAGTATTATGCCCTAAGTCCAATCAATTTTGGACATAAATACTTTTGATATATAATTAATTCAATTTAATGGCAGATCTATTATTTAATTAATAGACAATTAAATAAATAATAGAGTCCGTAGATTCAAATTTTCGTAATTTTTTAATCACAATGAGTTGTGATTGTGAGATACAAATTACATCTGATTGAATCATAAATTGTCCGTGGTCATAAGTAATAACGAGATACGGATATCATTATTATGGATAGACCATCACGTGTGACATTTCTTACTTGTGAAGTAAGTAGCTGATCTCACAAGCTAAAGTGTGGTAACACTTAAATAAAAACGTGGATGTTTTTGTTATAGAACAAAACATTGGAGACCCGTCGAGAGATTCCACATGGATAACTATCTGAGTGTCAGTGGTTAATATCTAACGCTTGATAGTGGAATTGGTCATTTGACTTGAGGTAGTTATGGTACCTTGTATGAGGACAATCATACTTTGGCGTTTTTGGATATTGCTCTGCAAAGGGCTGCTAATACGACATCGTTCGGGTACGACAAGAATCGTATGAAGGTTATGATTGACCAATAAAGAATTCGTCACTCTTAGATTGTAGGATATTATGATTTGCGTTTCATTCAATTAAGTCGATGATGAAATCCTTGGTCAAGGTGTACTCATAAGTCGAAAAGGAGTTTTCGACTTATATTGACTTAATAGTAGAGTGAAAGATATGATCGATAATCGAGATTGACACACTTCCATATCTCATAATTGATCAGATCATATTGACGAAGGGATTATAGTTTCACGGTAAACAAACGAGATTGGTTTTGTCATACCACGTGACATTTTCCGTCACATGTATTGCACTGAGACATTGCTAGATATCAATCTGGGACGACGAGTGTGAATTGATGATAAATTAAAAGGGTGTTTTAATTTATCAATTTTGATTATATCAAAATAATATTTCACGTCGTTAGGTATCGTGCTCGAGAACCTGATGGGTCGCACACAAAAGAGAATTGAAAAATTGCGATTTGTCAATTAATTAATTTAACAATCGTTGGATAAATTAATTAATTGGGTTGGTTATTTATAGGCCCGATTAATTAATTCACGGACCAGATTTAATTAAGTGGATTAATTAAATATTGGACCGGATCGGACCAAACCCGTTTGGGTTTATATAAATACATGGCTATGGTTTTTCAATCCATGTGATTTTTCTCATAATTATTCTTGCTAGCACAAGAGAAGAAAACCCTGGTAGCTGCAATCTTATTCTCTCTGTGGATCACCATTGGAGGTTGGACAATTGGACAGCTGTAGGTGGCGAATCAAAATTGTTGGAACGAAAAGAATAACAAAGAAGTTTGCAAATCTGGAAAATGTACAATTTTATCACAATTTCTATCTAAACATAAAGGCGATTCTTGGTGGGAATCGAAATTTGTTTTAATTTTTCGCTGCGCACGTTAAGTAGATTCCCAACAGTGGTATCAGAACTTACTTTGTGTTTGTTAGAAATTGCTTTGCATGTTGGAACAATTAAAAGTTAATTGTTTTTTTTTTGTTTTAGCAATTAAGAAAATAATTTTTAATATTCAGAATTTGATTTTAAATATAAAATAATATTTGGATTGGAATAATTAAAAAAATAAAAAATAAAAAGGGTTGGGTTGCAACAGCCGGCGTCGATCGGGAGAGGGCGGCGATGGGGGTAGAGCGGCAGACGCCGCTACGACCAGCGGCATGTGATGCCGCTGTCTTTTCGCGCTGCTGAATGTGGTAGCGCTTTCGTGCTGCTTGGGCGTTTAGCGTTCACGCGCCGGGTCTTGCTTAGTAAATGCGGCGCCGGTGATGATGTTGGCGCCTGGAAAAGAAAAAAAAATTGAAATTTTAGGGTTTCTGCAGAAAATGGGAGGAATGTTTTGGAGGCGTGGGTCGGTCATGCAATTTATGAAATTGTAGGGCCCCGCTTGCAATTTAGTAGTAAGGGTCAGTTTTGCAATTTCTGAACTAGGACTTGTTCTGAAATTTTCGAAATATGAAGGGGCTGCTTGAAATTTGCGAAATTGAGAGGTCTTGAGTATAATTTGAAAATGGGTCGAAATGTAAATTTCAAAAGGGGATTTGAATTTAAATTTTAAAATGGTTTTAAATTTGATTTTAAATGGGTTTGACCTATAATTTCAATTTTTGATACAAATTAAAATTTCATTTAAAATTGACGACTTTTTATATTTTTGTTAAAATTAGATTTTAACTTAAATATTAAACTTTGACCCTTAATTGAATTTTATTTTATTTAGGAGTTTTATCCTAAATTAAAATGTTAATTCAATTTAAGTTAGAATTGGATTCTAATTTAGTGTTTAATTAAATTTTGATTTTAATTAAATTATCCACCCTAATATATTCTTAAAATTAGAGTTAGACTCTAATTTGATATTTAATTAGAATTAGATTTTAATTAAATTGTCTTGCTCTAAAATTTTTTTTTGGAATTTGAGTTAGACTCTAATTTGATATTTAACTAAAATATGATTTTATTTAAATATGTTCGTTCCAAATCTTGAAATTAGAGATGGATTTTAATTTTGCTATTTAATTAAATTCAACCGCCTTAAATTTTGAAAATAGAGTTGGACTCTAATTTGGTAATTAATTAAAAATTTGATTTTAATTAGATAGTTTCGCCCCATAATTGTGGAATTGGAGTTGGACTCTAATTCGGTATTTAATTAAAATTTGATTTTAATTAAATATGCTCGCTAATTAAATAATTGATTAATATGATTAATTAATTATTTAATTATTCCGATCCATTTGTCTAAAAGAGTTTAGACAATCTTAATTGCTATATAATATTAGATATTATATATACATACATTTATGTGATGAATGTATTATTGGTGGATGATTATGGACTCGACCATATGGATGTGTTGAATGATTGATTTTTATTCTTGTTGTTTTGTGGGCCTGCGAACTCTTGATCATTTTGGACATACGAGTCCGTTATTATTATGATTGCTATGGGCCTACGAGTCCAATTTTATTTAGGCCTACGTGCAAACTAGTATATGATACATGTTGCAATTGGATTAATTGAAAAAACAAGAAGAGGAGGAGACCATTAAGATGGTGCATTGATACTAATCAATGTAATAACCCCTAGAAATTGACCAACTAGTCTTC
Source organism: Olea europaea var. sylvestris (assembly GCF_002742605.1). Classification (NCBI taxonomy): domain Eukaryota; kingdom Viridiplantae; phylum Streptophyta; class Magnoliopsida; order Lamiales; family Oleaceae; genus Olea; species Olea europaea. The sequence goes on along the minus strand of NC_036256.1, from coordinate 3,867,817 downwards.
CTTATGGCTCGGAAGACTAGATAGTAAAGTTCATAATCGTCCACACTATTATATATATATTTGCATGGTAGATGTATAATAAAATATATATGATTGTTACAATGAGACCCTTGAATGCAAAATCCCTCCATAAAATATTAAGTCACATTTATAATCGCATTCCATCATTATAGTGAAAAATCAGAGTCCCAAATCATCTCAACTTGTTGAGTACACTCAAAGCTGGTCTATTAGGGATATGTTTGACACTATGAAATATTTGATATTTCTGAATGACGGGTTTGACTTAACTAAAATTTATCTTTTGTTGAGTACACTCGAGGAGATAAATTTTAGAGGCATGTTAAGCTAACATATAAGATGTGTGAAGATAAAGAGTTGTCATCTTAATGATCTGAGAGTTGTATGGAGATACAATCGATAATAGTATCTATCCTAATGTTATATTAAGACTTGTTGAGTACACTCAAGGTATTAATATAATAGATGGGATCCCAGCCCACTGGAAGTTAAGTATGAACTCCATAAATTTATGTAAGAGGGTCATAAATTTGATTTAAATAGTGGGAGCATACTTAATTTAATAAAAGTCCATGTTAAATTAATTGATGCATTTTATATATTATTCTTTCATTTTTTCGTCGTTTATACTTATTGAATAATGAGTAACCATATGTATTTGAATTGCATACTAGATGCCAACAACCAAACTAGATTTTCATAATTGACATCTCAATTTGAGAATTGTTCTCATGCACGAGAAAATTGGTCACGTCCTTGAGTTGCCCTTTCCAGAGACACCTGCTGATGACTCGATTAAAGAAGAGGTGGCTACTGTAATAAACGCAGTGATGACAATAGTACTGCAACGTATGTGATACTTGCAACTATGTCACCTGAGTTACAGAAACAACACGAGAGTATAGATGCTAACATGCTAACACGTGATTTTTCATTTCAAAGAATTGTATGATAATAATCATGTGTGGAAGAATATGAGACTTCCGAACAACTATACCGATGCAAAATGACAGAATAGTCTTTAGTCAGTGCTAAAGGTACTAAAGGTGATTGACGTTGAGAAGTGTCTCAATTAAGTTCAATCATGGACCATAAACTAAGTATTGACTTTGTTCTACAATCTTTGTCGGAAGAGCTATTCACAACTAATTATGAATTATGATATGAATAAGCTCGAACACATACTCATTAAGTTGCTTAAAATGCTTCGGACTGTTATGCCGAATAACAAAGTTAGAAGTGGGCAAGCCATTGATTCCTCTAATGGTATTAAGAGGAAGTCTAAAGGGACTTTGGGAAGGCACCCAATATGGTTAAGACGGTCTAAGTGAAGGACAATACCAAATCTAATGACCCTTGGTTTCATTATAAAATGAAAGGTCATTGGAAGGAATATTGCGTGGCTTGCGTCTACTTCACGAGTTTCTTAGGTATTTGATACCAGATGTAAATCTCATATTTATACAAATATGGAGAAACTAAATAGAAGTAGACCACTGCGAAAGGGCGAAGTTGACCTACACATTGGAGATGAGCAAATGTTGCTGCATTGCCTGTAGGAATATACTTCTTGCCATTGCCTTTTGGTTTAGTATTGGAATTAGAGAAATGTCATTTTATACCCACCATAGCTGGAGCATTAACATGAATTTCATGTTCGGACATGAACTATTTTAATGTTAAGGACAATTGTTGTTTATCTTGATAAAGATCCTAATGGCTATGGTAAATTAAAAAACGACGTTTATATTCTTTAATACTAAGGATTCTATAATGAGTATAGAAATTATGAGGTATAAATGCGATAATCTAATTATTACCGAAATCTGGCATGACAGACTTTGTCATATAGATGAAATGCAATTTCAAAGTTACATAAAGATGTATACTCGGGATTAATTGATTTTGACAAATACAAATTATGCATGTCTGGCACAATGACCAAATCTTCTTTTACTTGAAAAGAAGAAAGGTCAGCATAATCACTGGTTTAATGCATAGTGATGCATATGGACTCATGTCAAATGAGGTCATGTAATGTTTCTCTTATTTCATCAATGATCATGTATACTTGATGAAAACTCAAACATGAAACTCTTGAAAAGTTCAAGAGATTCAAACTAGAAGTAGAGAAATAAATAGGTAAAGATACCTTCACATTAAGATTCGATCGAGTGAGAATATCTTAAAGATAAAATTTAGATTATCTAAGAGAGAATGAGATTCTCTTGCAGTGGACTCCTCCATATATACTGCAGCATAGGAGTGTATCTAAAAGGAGGAATCGTTAATTATTAGATATAATTCGATTAATAACAAGCCATGCAAATCTTCCAAAATTGTTTTGGGGTCATGCATTGATTACAGTGTGCAAAACACTAAATCATGTCACATCTAAGTTGGTTAACAGAAATCCATACGAGTTATGGAAATGCAGTAGTTCCAATTTATCTCATATGAAAGTTTGGGGCCATGACGCTTATTTGAAACGCCTTGAATCGAATAAATTTGACACTAAATCTGATAAATACGTATCTGTGGGGATATTCAAAACAGACATTTGAATGTAAACTCTATTATCATGAAGAAAGTCTTCGTCTCACGACATATCGTTTTTTTAGAGAAAATGTTTACTCTAAGGGAGGACAGTGGGAGCAAAATAGAACTTGAAAGAGTTCAAGAATCCACAGGTATAATTAACCAAGTAGATGAATCCGAGTTTGATCCCATATCTGATATGGGACATACTCTTGATCAAGAAGTAAAGACTCCTGAGGACATGTCAGCTCTATGTGAATCTAGTAGGATCATTCGACCTTCAAGAAGATGTGAATCCATGATTACTAATCAGGTATTACTGATTAAGGATAATGAACTTGCTAGTTGCAACAAAATAAAGTCAAAGTATTGACTTAAAAGAGACAGTAAGAGGCCATGAAACTCGAGATGAACTCGACATATATGAACAAGGTTTGGACCTTGGTCAAGCCTCCTGATGAAATAAAATCCATAAGTTTTTATAAATAGTTTACAGGGAAAATGTCGATATGGATGGGAATATCCATATATACAAAGCAAGGCTAGAAGCAAAGGTTAAGTGTTGACCTTGGTGAAACCTTTCTCCTGTAGCCTTGCTGAAATCCATTCGGGTTTTGCTTGTAACAGTTGCATATCATGATTATAGGTTAAGAGAAGTCTCTTGGAGCTGAAATCTTAAATTTGATGAAAAAGTCAAAGTGTTTGATTTTCTCAAATTTAAAGACGAATTGTGTATTTATAAGAAGATAGTGGGAGCATTGTCATATTCCTAATATTATAAAAAACGACATCCCTATGTTTCAATCGTTGAAATAAGGGTTGTTAAAGGATTTATTCATAAACGATATGGGAGAAGCAACTTGATCTATAGAGGTAGATCTAGAAGATTGCTTAACTCATCTCAATTTACATAGATGAAATCTTGAGAAGATTTCATATGGATAAACTAGTTTACTCTTAAGTGGTATGTTGGAAAGGTTCCAAACGTGAAGCAACCGTTGTTTTAATAGTAGAAACCTAATACATGATTATTTCAGAAGTAGTAAAGAGTTGCAATCTGGATCATGATGTTCATAAATGAACTTGGAGTAGTTCCTGATATTGTTGATCACATGCCATTAAATTGTGATAACAATAGAGCCATTGCGAAAGCAAAGGAACTAAGGTCTCGTCAATGATCCAAACATGTATTAAGGCGGTATAATCTCATCAGAGAGATAATGCATAGAAATGACGTAAAGAGAAAAACAAATTCCCATATTTAATAATATTGCAGATACACTGACAAAGAATTGTCGCAGCACAAACATGATCGTCATGTAAACTTATGATATTGGATACATAAGTGATTGGATCTAGTGCAAGTGGGAGTTTGTAAATATTATGTCCTAGGTCCAATTAACTATGGATATAAATACTTTTGATATATAATTAATGCAATTTAATGGCAGATCTATTATTTAATTAATAGACAATTAAATAAATAATAGAGTCCGTAGATTCAAATCTTCGTAATTTGTTAATCACAAGGAGTTGTGATTGTGAGATACAAATTACATTTGATTGAATCTTAAATTGTCTGTGTTCGTAAGTAATAACGAGATACGGATATCGTTATTACGGATAGACCATCACGTGTGGCATTTCTTACTTGTGAAGTAAGTAGCTGATCTCACAGGTTAAAGTGTGGTGACACTTAAATGAAAAAGTTGATGTTTTTGTTATAGAACAAAACATTGGAGACCCGCAGAGAGATTTCACATGGATAATTATCTTAGTGTCAGCGGTTAATCTCTAACACTCGATAGTGGAATTGGTCCTTTGACTTGAGGTCGTCATGGTACCTTATATGAGGACAGTCATACTTTGGCGTTGTTGGATGTTGCTCTGCAAAGGGCCGCTAATACAACATCGTTCGGGTAAGACAAGAATCGTATGACGGTTGTGATTGACCAATAAAAGATTCGTTACTCTTAGATAATAGGATATTATGATCTGCGTTTCATTCAATTAAGTTGATGATGAAATCCTTGGCCAAGGTGTACTCATAAGTCGAAAAGGAGTTTTCGACTTATATTAACTTAATAGTGGAGTGAAAGATATGATCGATAATCGAAATTGACACACTTTCATATCTCGTAATTGATCGGATCATATTGACGAAGGGATTATAGTTTCATGGTAAACGATCGAGTTTGGTTTTGTCATACCACGTGGCATTTCCCGTCACATGTATTGCACTGAGACATTGCTAGATGTCAATCTGGGACGGCGAGTGTGAATTGATGATAAATTAAAATGGTGTTTTAATTTATCAGTTTTGATTAGATCAAAATAATATTTCACGTCGTTAGGCATCGTGATCGGGAACCTGATGGGTCGCAGACAAAAGAGAATTGAAAGATTGCAATTTGTCAATTAATTAATTTAAAAATCGTTGGATAAATTAATTAATTGGGTTGGTTATTTATAGGCCCAAATTAATTAATTGGATTAATTAATTCACGAACCGAATTTAATTAAATGGATTAATTAAATATTGAACCGGACTGGACCATACCCGTTTGAGTTTATATAAATACATGGCTAGGGTTTTTCAATCCATGTAGTTTTTTTCATAATTATTCTTGTTATCACAAGAGAAGAAAACCTGGTAACTGCAATCTTATTCTCTGTGTGGATCACCATCAGAGGCTAGACAATTGGACAGCTGTGGGTGGCGAATCAAGATTACTGGAACGAAAAGAATAGTAAAGAAGTTTGCAGATCTGAAAAATATACAATCTTATCACAATTTCTATCTAAACACAAAGATGATTCTTGGTGAAAATCGAAATATGTTTTAATTTTCTGTTGTGCATGTTAAGTAGATTCCCAACACCAATGAGTGAAGTCTTAAATAGAAGATTGATCTCGATGCCTTGGGACTCGAGCCAAAACAATTGGAGATCATATACTTTTGATAGTGGATTCAATTAATCATTAAGATGAGACAATCATCACTCTAAGGTATTTTCCTAGGCAAATTAAACCCGAGCTCAATAGTCCAACGATGTAATCGTGAGACTTTATATTGTGATTTGATCATAACGATTTTGCCGCATGAAAATAGAACTTAGAGGGAAATACATGTTATACGACAAAACGGTCATTTTGCCAATTTCAATATATTGACAATCAAATGGGAGTTGAATTGTGGAATGATAATCAGAGGACATTGTTATGAATCATAATTTGCTTCTATAACTATCACTAGACTCGATAGTGCAATCTCGTTTTTTTTTTTGTAGAATAAGCCAGGATTAATAGGTATATCTCAATTGGTTAAGAGTTGACCCAATTCGAAACATCTATTGGAGTTTGGTCATGTGAGTCCGGTTAGATCCTCTTTTGGCTCCAATAAAGGTGTGTGACTTAATTGGTCTACTACAAATAAGTCCAAGGAAATTTGTGTAATTTTGAAACCCTAGTTGAGTATTATAAATATACCCTTTATGGGCACATTTCCATATGCTTCAGGGTTAGCCACTTTTCATTTCCCAGAAGAAGGATATACCTAAAAGAGAACAATGGAGAAGATCTAAGAGAGAAAGCATTTAACTAGATCATTAAAAGCTCTTTCAAATTTATCATCTTCTCTTTTATGTGTGAGGATTTAAATATCCAATGATATCAAGGTTATCTAAGATCCTAAGTTCAATGGGTTTAATTTTGAAAGGAAAATTAATTTGTTATTGTAATGATTAAATCCTCTAACCAACACTTATGCTACGCATTGTGGCGCTCATCCCCACTGTACATGGCGATGTTCTCCACGTGGAGCGCCAATGGAGAGATAATGGAAGGAGAGAGAAGAGGGAATATGTAGAGAGAGATGGAGGTAGAGTAAGAGAATTGAAATGATAAGGTTTGAGTGAAATTTCGACTTGGGGGTGGAGTGGGTATATTCATTTAATTCTGTATAAACAAACCCTAAACATGATTTTTGAAGTTGAAATTTAAAAAACCCATCTCCGTGTAATTTCCACAATTAAATTTTCCCAACAAGTATTGCGTTCAGCACTATAGCTCACGGAAGCTTTGCCTACTAGCTTTTTCCTTGGGTCGGATTTTAGAATTCCTTGTCGAGGTTGAACTTGAAATGGCTAAAGAGTGGAGACAGACTTTCACTATTTTATTTCGCAATGGAATCTCACTATCTGAGAATAATTAACTATAGATCAATTAAATAAAGGTAAATGAGATTTGAAGTTTTGAACTATTCTTGTTCAGTCTTCCAGTATTATCAAAACCATTATTTTCCTAACCATTGCCCTTAAACAATGTTACAGCAAGGAATCGTTTCCATTTAACAATGTATAACCATTATTTTAATTAACCACTACACAACATTGAACTTCTTCAAGGTTAAGCATATATATGATTTTTGTCCAAGGACCATGACTCCAGATAGGAATTATTAATTATATCATAATAAAGTACATGTAAAAAAATTTGGAGAGCGACGTATCAGCCATTAAGTCTTTAAAACTATATTAGGCATCTGTAGCCAGAACTTTAACTGGTTTGGCTGGGCCTGGGCATCTTGGCGTACGAATGTGATTTTTATCGTTTCGGAAGGTGGGTCAGTCCGAATATTTCAATAATTCATTATCCTTTGAATATTTCGTAAATGGAATCATTCAAGTCATTGTAATTATTGGAACCAAACCCAAATCCGAATAATCTTTTCTGATTCGAGTTGTGTTCTACCCATAATATATATATATATATATATATATATATATATATATATTTAATAAACATTTTCATAGGATCCTTTCGATACGTATACCTAACACGCTATTACTCGATAATATTTGTGCAAGGGAGAAAATTCAGCTAAAAAAAATTCAACAAGCTAAGTTATTCCGCTACATGAATCAAAATAGTGGAGACTAAAACCAAGAAAATAAGAAAAAATTTAAATTATAATTTGAAAACAAATAATTTCTCAATAAATCTTCTTTGATCCATAAATGAGACAAGCTAGAGCCTATAATTTAATTGTGGACAGTGATTAAATTCTTTCTCTTAAAATGAACAGACGTGAAAAATAATAATTGAATACATAAATATATAGTATAAAGAAATTAAAGTCAACTTATTGAACTTGCTCTTTTTGAGTAAAAAAGGAAAAAATATATTTTAATAAAGAATCACGAACTTGAGATAAACAAAAAAGGTACACACAATTCAAGCTATGAATATTTCAAGTTCAATTGCCACGTGCTATAAGAAAATTAAAAAAATCACTTAAGTTTGTAAACAATACAAGAAAATAAAAAGTCAGAATTGCAAAGAATAAATACTTTGATTAATCAACTTACACCACAACCCCAAGTTGAACTTTTTGATTCATAGAAAAGTCAAATTTTAAAGATTGACATGTACTAACTTATGAAATGCAGTAATCTAATGTGAGGTGAGAGGCAAAAAAGTGAGCCAGTCTTCATTTCTTAGGGTTGGAGTCTAGAATTTTAGATAAATTATTACTCAAATTAGAGTTTTTAAATTTTATATTTTTAGCCAGTCTATATATTGTAAAAAATAAAAAATTACATAAATATATCGATCCATTTGAATACTCATGGTTCTGGTTCAAGAACCAAGAATTGACGCTGATCAGACTCAGTCGATTCTCAATTTTTGTTCTATTTTTTTAACCGAACCAAACCTCCGATTTTGATTTTGATTTTGATTGAAATTTCGAGGACTACGTTTAGCTCCGTAATATACATGGGGTTTGTAATTTGTGCCTATAAATCAAATTTCAAAATAAGGCACAATCATGCTATTCTCTTTAAAAGTTCAAGATTTAGGTATTTTGTAAACAATTTTACAATTTGGTACTACTTAAACTAATTTTAAAATTATCTCTCCCTCCCATCCCTCTCGTTTACACTTTCGCCAACACCTCCAACTCTTCCTCTACCTCAACATGCTCATTCTATATTCGCCGCCACCACCACTACCATTAACCCCAATCTGCAAAGGTGTATTGTCATTGATGTCTCCGCTAGAATGTGCACGACTAGCAAAGCCGCTAAGAGAGTCACAAAAAAGTAGAGAAAGACTTGCCACCAACTCAAATACCTTTCAAAATTGTACCTTTCATCTACACCATATGCGTAGTCATAACTGTAAATATTATGCCCTAAATTTAATCAATTTTGGCTATAAACACATTTAATATATAATAGATGCATTTTATTTATGGCAAATCTATTATTTAATTGAATTAATATTCAAATAAATTAAATAATAGAGTCCGTAAATCCAAGTATTGATAACTTGTTAATCACAAGGATTTGTAATTGTAAAATACAAATTACATATTAACTAAATCTTAAATTATTCATTGTCGTAAGTAATAACAAGATATGAATATCGTTATTACGGTTAGATTATCAAGTGTGGTATTTCGCACTTTTAAAGTGAGTAGCTGATCTAACAAGCTAAAATGTAGTAACATTTAAATGAATGCGTGAATGTTTTATTATAAAAATAAAATACTGGAGACTTTTGAGAGAGATTGATAACTACCTGGGTGTCAGTAGTTAATTTCTAACGTTCGGTAGTAAAATTGATCATTTGACTTGAGGTTATCATAATGCTTTATATGGGGCAGTCATGTTTTGATAATGTTAAATATTGCTTTGCCAAAAGCCGCCAATACGACATCATCCGAGCATGTCAAGAATCATTTGAAACTTGTGAATGATCAATAGATGATTCATCATTCTTAGACAGTAAGGGATTGATATATATTTTGTTCAGTTAAGTTGATAACGAAATTTTTGACCAAGGTATACTCATAAGTCAATAAGAGTTTTTGACTTACATTGACTTAATAATAGGATTAAAGATATGTTTAATAATTGAGATTATCACACTTCATATCTCGTAATCGATTTGATCATATTAATGAAGGGATTATAATTTCACGATAAATGAACAAGATTGATTTTATTATACCACGTGATATTTTTCGTCATATATGTTGCCCTAACACATTGTTAGATGTTAATCTAAGACAACGAATGTAAATTACTTAATTTAGATAAATTAATGACAAAGTGAAAAGCTGTTTTAATTTATTTTACTTTGATTAGATCAAAATAATAATTTACGTCGTTAGATATCTTGATTGAGAACCTAATGGGTTATACATAAAGGGAGGATTAGAATAATGAAATATGGTAATTAATTAATTGACAAATATTGGGCAATTAATTAATTGAGTTACTTATTAATGGGCCAATTAATTAATCAGATTAATTAATTAATGGACAATGTTTTATTAATTAGATTAATTAAATATTGGATCAGATTAAATTTAAATCTCGGGCTAAGCCCATTTGGACTTTTATTAAGGGAAAATTGCCTGGAAACCTAGGTTTAAAAATCAATTTTCATGAATAAAGGGAATTAAGTTTAATTTCATAATTCAGGTGGTAATTAGAAACTAATAAATTAATTCGTACAAATTCAACCTACCCACCCCCCCCCCCCCCTCTCTCTCTCTCTCTCTCTCTCTCTCTCTCTCTCTCTCTCTCTCTCTCTCTCTCTCTCTCCGGTGAATACATCATCGATGAATACTTTCACCGTGATGGCGCCGTGAGAGCAGCTGACGGCGAATCCTCCCGAAGACACGACACTGCGCCGTCAGAGCAGCTAACGCGATGGCACTGTAAGAGCTGCTGACGGAGACTTGAAGCTATGGTTTGGATTTATAGTCACGGTTGTTCCACCCTCTCTCTCTGTCCAGCGGTGGCGATGAGTAGTTTTCTCTCTAGCAGTTGTGGTCTTTACTCGGTGCACATGGGAAATAAGGGTGCATTTATTCATTTTGAAGCCCCTGATTTGAAGTCAAATATCGTCACTTTTACAGCAATGGTTAGTATACCAGCTTTGGCTTGTGTTCCCTTCATATCCCCTCTTTTTTTTCTGGTGGTTGGGATTTAGATTTCGATTTTCATTTTGAGACTGAGGTTTACTGATGAACTGTAGTTACACCCTGATGTCAAGCCAATAGCATATGCCAATAACTTCCTTCAAATGTTCTCATAATGCATTTTCAGATCTAGTTTTTTATTTCTTTCTTCATACATTTTTTTGCCTCTGTGTGCTGGTGATGTGGGTTTTCCGATGGCTGTAGATTGATTTATCGGTGGTGGTGGTGATGATGGTGGTCAGTGGAGAACTGGAGGTGGTGGTTGTGGTATAGGTATTACCTTGCATGTTGTGGCGGTGATGATGCATTTAAGGTTGTAGTGGTGCTGGTTGTTGGTTTTTGTCGGTGGTAGTTGTGGTGGTGTAGTGTAGGTGGCGGTGGTGGGTTTTGTTGGTGGTGTGGTACAGGCGGCGATGGTCGTGGTTGTATTTTGTTGTATTGTAGGCAGCGAAGGCAGTTTTTATATTTTTTTCCTGTACATAATGGTGTGTTGCAAGTATGATGTGTTGGTCAATTTTTTGTTGTTGGTGGTTGTGGTTGTGTGGTGGTGGTCATTTTTTCATTGTTGATGTTGGTGGTTGTACTGGCCTAGTGCAGGCGTCGGTTCTGTGATTGTCGTATTTTTTTTATTGTTGTATGACTATCTGTGACAGGATTGTGTTAACTATGACTATATGTGACTTGGTTACAGATCACAATTCGTTGTTAAGGTCACAATTCACTAATCACAAGTTTCAGTTGACAAGTCACTGTCATTTTGTATAGGTCACAAATCAATATAAACGAGTCACAGATTAACACCAACAAGTAACTTGTCATGTTTTGTAGAGTCACGGATCAAATTTACAGGTCACATTTTATGTTACAAGTCACAGGTAATAATTCAGGTCAAAAATCATATTTTATGTCACCTGTTAAAAAAAGAAAAAGAAAAAAATGTACAGTAGAGCAATCCTTAACGTCATAGTTCACTGGTCATAAGTTTGAGTTCACGAGTCACTGTCATTTTGTATGGTCTCAAGTCAATATAAACGGGTTACAGAACAATATTAACAGGTCAGATGTCACATTTTGTAGAGTCACAAATCACATTTTATTTTATGAGTCACAGGCATTCACAGGTTAAAAGTCAAATTTCATATGTAATCTATAAAAAAATTTATTTGTGACCAAAGATAATTTGTAACTAATTAACTTAATAATTTGTAACCGAATTGTACAGATTAATGATTTTAATATATTTAATTAGAAAAATAATTTTGATTAATTATTTCATAAATAAAATTTGAATAGTATCAGATTTTAAAATTTCAAATTTTATTTCTTAATTTTGAAATTGATTATATGTATATTCATCCCACATGATTAGGTCACGATTCAATAGAATTGATCACAGGTCATTGCCCAAAAAAAAGTTATAGGTATGGGTCGTCGGAACTGGACCTGTCACGGGACCTGGAGCAGTCATCGGAGGTTCATCGAAATTTGTCGCTGGAGGTTCGCCGAAACTGTCATCATCTTCGGAGGTGTCATTGGAGGTGGGTGGAGTCGTCGGAGCAATCGCCAAAAGTGGGATGGGGCGTAGGGGGTGGGGTGGGGTAAGTAGATTAATTATATTATATTATAATTAAATATTTAATAAATTTAATTATCAACTAATTTTTGAAAGGTTTTAAAAAGTTTGTTAATTTTGAAATGTGATTTTTAAATGGGTGAATTTATGTGATGTTCCGTTTTATTAATAAGTTATTAGGGTTTGAGAAATCATACAACACAATTCATTATCTTGCTAGCACGAGAAAAAAGAAACTCTAATTCTCTTATTCTTGTTCCCTGTATGAATTTTCATTGGCGGTTAGACAATTGGACAGTCGTGAATTACTGATCGTGATTGTTTTGTTTAAGATAGACAAAGAAATTGTAGAATTCAATAAAGGTATAATTCCTATTACAATTAATGTTTTTTAAACACAAAACAGATCTTTGATGGAAATTGAAGTATTTTTTAAATTTAGCTGTGTATGTTAAGTAAATTCCCAACAATAACCTCCATTTCTCTCATTCTCAATCTCTTAATTTAAGATCCTTTTTCTCATCTACCATTTGTAGATCTGGTTTCATGGCATCGGCGACGAATGGTGGTATTGATCCGATAGGGGTGGTGTGGGTCTACTATAGCTCCACCACCTCTATCATTACGACCTTTATCTCCTTCATTCCTAATCTCTAATCAAGATACCTACTCGATAAAGGGAATTTGCTAGAGTCTCGCTAGCACAATAGAAGAGTTTCCAATGCTTAGGTTTGCTGTATAAAAGGTCATCGATTTCTTGGGAGTTACTAAATGTTCTGACGTACTGAAATAGTTGTGAGATAATCGCGAATTGCGAAGAACATCACCAGAATGAGACAGAATGTTGTGCGAGTGCTGGAAGTCATGAAAGGGTCTGTATTTTACCAAAAGGCTTTAGATTTATATGTGGACGAGGTTGTTGTTTTCTGTGGTGAGTAGGGATAGAGGAGTTGGTGGTAATCAGATATTTAGATCTGTTGTGGTTTTTATGTTGAGATAAGGTGGAAACAGGATTGTAATAGTGATAGTGATGTCGGGAATGGTTGTGATTCTGGAGGGTTTGATTAAAGATTTATAATTTTTCGATTATAGATTATAATTTTCAAAAATGTAATTAGCACATATCTTCCTCATCGTTTGCATTCATTGTGTAAATCATTCTTATCATTTCACACTTGACATTTACACCCTCATTTCAATATTTTCTTGTGGAATTGGTCCTTTCCGTCTCATTTCATCAATTTCTTTAGTCAAATATGAGTAATTAATATAAAATGTCTTTATCGTTTGCTTTCAATATGTAAAACGTCCTCATTTTTTACCTTCATTGAACAAAAAGGTCCTTATTTTCTATTTTCTCCATTGAAGCATTGTAAAATAATTGATTCACCCCCTCTTTAAGTAAACAAATACAAAAGAAATAATTAATATGAGGTGAAATAATAAATAATTACAGTCAAAATCCGAAATTTTCAAATAGTGAAATGAGTTCCACAAAAAAATTTAAAACATATTAAAAAAAAACTATCTTCCAAAAAAACATTTTTCTCTTAGTTGGGTTCGAATTATTGAGATCTTGAATGAATCCTCTAATGGAAGAAGAAATTTCATCTTTAGACATCATTTTTTCTGGCAAAAGTAACTTTTTTTTATGATCGTGGGTGTCAAGACTAGTTACGCGCACCTCGACTAATCTTATGGGATTCTGAAATTTACAGTCGGATACTCACTTCAGTGAACCTAAGGAGACTCGAACTGATGATCATTGAAGTGCAAACCCAAGACCTTTGGCTAAAGAAACTTAAACAAAATAAGAGTAAAATTAAAAAGTTAATGCAGTACACACACACACTCTCTCTCTCTCTCTCTCTCAAAATAGCTAAATTCCTAAAAAAAACTTTTGTAACTAGTGGTGGAGAGCCTAGACGATGAGGGTAGGGATAGGTGGGGTGAATTGAAAAGATGAAATATTTTTATTTTGTTAATATGTTTTAAATTATTTCGTGTGAGACTCATTTGTATTTTATAAAAAATTTAACTTTGACTGAAATTATTGACTTTTTAATATTACTTTTTCTTGTTTATTCGTTTTTTAAAATACGAAAGTAAATTAAGACCCCGTTTGTTTCCCATTTTTATAAGAATGAGAATGAAAAATATAGCTGTTATGGACTCCACACAAGAAATAGAAATTCAAAATTGATGGCTTGATGTAATGGATAACAATCATATTTTTCATTTTAATGAGGAAAGAATGGAAAACAAATAGAGGCTAATGATTTTATAAGACTTTAATGAAGAAAATAGACGGTAAAAACCTTTTTACGCAATGAAGGCAAATGATAGGATGTTTTGCACTAATTACCTACATTTGACGAAAGGAATTGCTGGAAGAGGACCAAAGTCATAATGTCTAAATGAGGATGTGATCCTCAAATTTAAAATGAGAGACGATTTGCACAATGAGTGCAAGCAATTGTGGTGTTTTGTGCTAATTACCCTTTTCAAAATGGTAATTTGTGTCGTTTTATGTTTTGCTTGTCCGTTTGTTATGTTTTTGTAGAAGACCATGGTGGCAAAGTTGCAAATATAATGATTTGAAAAGGTGGTGGTAACGACTATGATGATGGTGTTGGGAATCTACTTATACATGCACAGCGGAATTTAAAATATATTTCGATTCCCATCCAATAGATCTCATTGTGTTTGGTTAGGAATTGTGATAAGATTGTACCTTTTCCAGATCTGCAATCCTTTTGCTTTTCTTTTCGTTCCACAACTTTGATTCGCCACCACAGCTGTCCAATTGTCCAGCCTCCAACGGTGATCCACACAGAGAATTTGATTGCAGCCTCTAGGGTTTTCTCTTGTGCTAGCAAGAATAATGAAAACCTTAATGGACCTCAAACCCTAGTTATATATTTATATAAACCCAAACAGGCTCGGCCCGGTCCGGTCCAATAATTAATTAATCCAATTAATTAAACCCGGTCCGTGAATTAATTAATCCAATTAATTAATTCGAAAATATAAATAACAAATCCAATTAATTAATTTATTCAACGATTGTTAAATTAATCAATTGGCAATTTGCAATCTTCCAATTCTCTTTTGTGTGTGACCCATTAGGTTCCCGACCACGATGCCTAACGACGTGAAATATTATTTTGATCTAATCAAAATTGATAAATTAAAACACCCCTTTTAATTTATCGTCAATTCACATTCGCCGTCCCTGATTGACATCTAGCAATGTGTCAGGGCAATACATGTGACGGGAAATGTCACGTGGTATGACAAAACCAAATTCGTTCGTTTACCGTGAAACTATAATCCCTTCGTCAATATGATCCGATCAATTACGAGATATGGAATTGTGTCAATCTCGATCATCGATCATATCTTTCACTCCACTATTAAGTCAATATAAATCGAAAACTCCTTTTCGACTCATGAGTACACCTTGGCCAAGGATTTCATCATTGACTTAATTGAATGAAACGCAGATCATAATCTCCTACTATCTAAGAGTGACGAATCCTTTATTGATCAATCACAACCTTCATACGATTCTTGACGTACCCGAACGATGTCGTATTAGCGGCCCTTTTCAGAGCAACATCCAACACCGCCAAAGTATGACTGTCCTCATATAAGGTACTATGACGACCTCAAGTCAAAGGACCAATTTCACTACCGAACGTTAGAGATTAACCACTGACACTCAGATAGT
>NC_036256.1:3773143-3846437 GCF_002742605.1 Olea europaea var. sylvestris | reverse complement strand
CAATACATGTGACGGGAAATGTCACGTGGTATGACAAAACCAAATTCGTTCGTTTACCGTGAAACTATAATCCCTTCGTCAATATGATCCGATCAATTACGAGATATGGAGTTGTGTCAATCTCGATCATCGATCATATCTTTCACTCCACTATTAAGTCAATATAAATCGAAAACTCCTTTTCGACTTATGAGTACACCTTGGCCAAGGATTTGATCATTGACTTAATTGGATGAAACGCAGATCATAATCTCCTACTATCTAAGAGTGACGAATCCTTTATTGATCAATCACAACCTTCATACGATTCTTGACGTACCCGAACGATATCGTATTAGCTGCCCTTTTCAGAGCAACATCCAACACCGCCAAAGTATGACTGTCCTCATATAAGGTACCATGACGACCTCAAGTCAAAGGACCAATTTCACTACCGAACGTTAGAGATTAACCACCGACACTCAGATAGTTATCCATGTGGAATCTCTCGACGGGTCTCCAATATTTTGTTCTATAACAAAACATCCACATGTTCATTTAAGTGTCACCACACTTTAACTTGTGAGATCAGTTACTTATTTCACAAGTAAGAAATGCCACATGTGATGGTCTGTCCGTAATAACGATATCCGTATCTCGTTATTACTTACGACCACGGAAGATTTAAGATTCAATCAGATGTAATTTGTATCTCACAATCACAACTCCTTGTGATTAACAAATTACAATTATTTGAATCTACGGACTCTATTATTTATTTAATTATCTATTAATTAAATAATTGATCTGCCATTTAATTGCATTAATTATATATAAAAGTATTTATATCCAAAGTTGATTGGACCTAGGGCATAATACTTACAGATGGTGGGTCATGGCGATGCATGGGTTAACAAGTTACAATTTCAATACTTTGGCAATAACATAGTGAAGTTATAAATTTTAAAGAAACTACACACACTATAACATTATTTAAATTTTAATTAACATAAACTTATCAATTGTAGGGTGTTTATTTTATCCTGTAATTGAATTGATCGTATACATGTAATGTAATGATGAATAAGAGTATCGAACTTACAATAATTGATTATATTCTTACTTGGCATACATAATTAATATTTAGATTTGATTTTCTTAATTAACAGCTAAATTAAGCTCCTTTTTATGGCCATTATAAAGAGAAATTGGATAAAACCGTTGTTTTAAATAGTATTCTTTTGAAGAATGTGTGATAAAAAATTTCAAAAAAAAATATTTATGTTCACGTATTGAATATTTATTATATAAATGTGTGGTTGAAAATGAGTATAAGAAATAAAGAATTTTAATTGAAAGAGAGTCAAACAGGGGCCAAGTTAAATGCATACATTGAGACTTGGAGCAAAATTAAATCAAGCAAAGCATTAGATGTTGAATACATCACTGTTAACATACTTTAATCATCAAAAACTCATTTATAATCAAATCTTGTTTTACATTGATAATAAGTATTTCTAATATATTAATTTTCTCTCGAGATAAATAAACTATTTTTTACCCATGACATGAGTAAACATTTATGAATAATGCAAATAGATAAAAATGCTAGACAAAACTATAGTATCATAAAAGATTGCACTAAGCATAAAGACATATATTTCAATGAAAATAATGACAAACAGCTAATTGGCGAAAAATTTAAATTAACAATGAGCAATTTATTGGATTAAAGAATTCACGTGATTTCAACAAAATCCTAGTGACAAAGGGTTTAGCCTAATATGATTGAACTACGAAAATACAATAAATTGGATGAAATCATAGTGCGGATAATTTGGTAAAGAATAATACAATCCTCAATGATGAATCTCTTCAAAATCTTGAAATCATCTCTTCTTCATTGTCAAGAAATCTCCTTGTATTGCTATCAATTCTCTATGACGCGATATCTTTCTCTTAACCTAAAATTGCTTTTTATTTAGCTCTCATTAACTCAAAATTCATGCCTCGGAGAATACTAAAGTTGCCTTTAATTTTAATTTGAAAATAAATAAACACCGATTTGATCCGGTAACAACCGAGGTTGCATGTTTGGAACATGCTACCTACGACCTCCACTCCAGCCCATCAGTTTGCCCGAACAAGCTTCCCAAGCACTAAATTTCATGTTTCACTTTTTGACCCTCCAAGTTTCAAGCCTCTTGAATTTGGTCCCTTGAGTTTGAACTTTGTCAATTTAGGTCCTTGAACTTTAAAATACCTCCACATTAACCTCTGTACCGTTAAGTTCTTTCAATTTAGTCCTCTAGATTTCAACATCTTCAATTTTTGTCCTTCAAGTTCGAGAAAAGTTCAATTTAATTTCCTAAAGTTTTATTTCTTCCATTTTGGCCCCCAAACCCTCCAAATGACAAATTTGATCTCCAAAACTTGTGAAATTATCCAATCAACTCTCTTAAGCATCCAATCAAGTCCCCAACTTCTCGATACCTCTTCAATTCCTTCATTTAAGCTTCCAATTTCTTCTTTTATGCTCAATTCAACTCCATATAAAATTCTGCTCAAACAACTTTGAAATAAGTCACACGGGAGTCCATGACAAAATTATGGGTTGCCAATTCAAAATAAATTTCTTATACGATCGATATTTTGTGGGAATGACCCTAAAAAAATTTACTAATTCAAAACATACTTTTATTTTTTATTATCAAAATTATTGTTTTTTATTTTTATTTTAATTATTTTACAATAAATTTTGTGATACCATATATTACATTATGTTGTACTATATTGCACACTTTTCATCTCATGTTTCCACTGTCGCCTTAACCAATATAATGTGTTGTACACATTGTTGTCTATATATATTGTCATTTGTCGCACCACCACTATTTATACCGTTTGATGTTACAATAGCACCATCACTATCATCACCACCGTCGCTATTCTTATTGTAAAGCACTATGTTACAATCCACTATCACCATTAAAAAAACAATAGACGTCCATTACCAAAACCATTACTACGTAACACAATTTTATATTGCCATTGTCGCTATCACCAGAACTATTAGGACTGTCACCATCAACAACCACCTTGGACCTTAGCATTATCACCATAGATGAAATAGACCAAACCTACAAAATATTTCCATCACCACTTCAATGCCAAACCCAAACACATAAATGGACAAAAAAAGTCGTACAAACCATATTCGACAATTTCATATTTAAAATTCAGTTGAAGGAGAAGGAGGTGCTGCCCAAAGCTAAATCTGAAATCGGGTTGAATGAGGAGGAAGTAGTGTTGCCCTAGATCTACAATCTGGTTGAAGGAAGGAAAGATGGTGCCCATGATGGTGGTAGTTGGCTACGACGACGATGATGGCTTATAGAGTGCGGGTGGTAGATGGGCATGGCTTCATTGGTGGCACGTGGTGGTGATATAATGTTGGGTTGGCCTGAGGCCATCTCCAGCGCTACACCAAATTTTGGCATCATTTTGTATCAAATCTTGCAGCAAACCAAAATTCTTTTCCAATCATTACACCAAAATTTACACCAAATGAACAATGCTTTATTATTTTATTCATTCTTTTGCTTTTTGACAATGTATTTATTTAAAAAATTATTTATTTATTTTATAACTATATAAATTATTAAATCATAACTTCGTTAAATTAACAAATATATTGATTACTAAATTATTCACGTGTTTTATATATTATGTTAAATTGATAAAAATAATTGATTATATTATTAGTTTATGATAAACAATTACGTTAAATTTATAAAAATAATAAACTTTAATAATATAAACTTTACATTAAATTAAACTTTACGTTAAATTAAACTTTAAACATAAACTTTACGAATTAAACTTTAGTTAACTTAACAATTACATTAATTATTATTGATTATATTATTAAAAATAATAAACTTTATTAATATAATTAATAGTGTAATTAATTAAGCCCCGGTTTGGCCCCCATTTTTGGTAATGAAAATGGGGGGAATAGTGTTTTGTTGAAAAAATGAGTGGTTGAAAAAGAAGGAAAAATTTTCTATTTACGTGTAATATTATTTTATGGAAGATTGTGTGGTTGAAAATAAGAGAGAGAAAAATAGAATGTAATGTAATGTAATTTAATGGGGATCAAACAGGGGCTAAGTAATTATTATTATTATTATTATTATTATTATTATTATTATTATTATTATTATGATCATCATCATCATCGTCATTATCATTATCATTATAGAACGAAAATGACACAAATACCCTTGAACATTATCTTTGAAAAATGAAAAATAAGGGCAAAATGGACATTGCACCATTTGGTGTAAAAAATGATGTAATGAATAGTGTTGCACCATTTTGCACCAAAATTTAGTGCAATGGTGCAATGATTGAAGGAAGTTTGCACCAAATTTTGGTGCAATAGGGCATCCATTGGAGATGCCCTAATTTTGGATTGAGACTAGATTGGTGGTAGTGGTGGTGGTGGTGGTGGTGGTGGTGGTTGAGTATAGCAACTATATTGATGGTGGCAGCGAGTATGGTTGTGGTGTTTGGTATCGATGTCGATGGGTGTAGAAGAAGAAGGTGCCAATGTCGGCAGTAGTTAATGCTAATTTACGGTAGGTGTGGAATTAAAAAAAAAGGTAGTATTTGTGAAAAAAAAATTGAGATTTATTAGGAAGTATGGTGTAATAATCACATTTTTATTTTAACCAATATTAAGCCTTATTAAATTATGAAGGGATGGGGACCGAGCTGGTCATCCCTCCCAGTTTTCGCCTTGTCAAGTATTTTTGGGAGGTAGGGAGGTGACGGGACGGGGCAAGGATTATAATATTTTTATTTACCTCTACTCAGTTACTCAGATTTATATATTATTATTATTTTTTAAGTATGATTTAATTTGAAAATATAAAAATCTCTATCTCTTCTTCTTCTACATTATAAAAGAACACTAGTCTATGCTATGTGTGATGCACGAGTTGTGTATGAATTATGGTTTGGTTAGCGTATGTATTGAATATGTTTGAAAATATATGGGAAGATGGAATTATTGGCAAGGAACTAACCAGTTATACAAGTTGACCACTTGTCTTTCTTCCACAAAATGTCATTTTTCTACCAAAAGTTCCAGAATCAATAAAATTCATTAATAATGAGAATTCAAGCCATAGTTAGTCAAAGAAATACTCCACTGGACAATAAAAGCATTTCAAGCAAAAAAAGCTAGCACCATAGCAATACGTCCTTCAACAAATTATAATAGATATAAATGTATTATTGTACAGTAGAGACCTAATTCAAGGTAAAGCAGAAGTTAGAACCTGAAAATTCTAAAATTCTTCTTCAACGACTATTTTCCTTAATGAAATGTTGAGTACTCTTTAAAACACGGTTGTTCTACGACACTTAGATGTCCATTCGTGATGAGGAATTTGAGCAGTGTAACTAAACTTCAAGGCTCTTTATCGTTATACGATGCTCTGATAGATATTTCATTGACTCAACCTCTGTTGAATTCAAAAACTCCTTAACATTACTGAATACTACATCTAGTTCTGTCCAATATTGAGATTCAATATTTTTGAAATCTATAAACTTATCCTCTATACATAATATGTATGCTTCTAACAATACCCGGATTTTTCTTATCCACTTCAGAAGGAGGGATGAATATTATAAAAATGAAGCTCTCCTTCAAAGGAATCATCTTCTTTTAGAAAATCAGCCTTTTATTACATAGAATATTCTAAGCTGATGTTGTCGACTAAATAAACTAATTGTTGAATCTCAAGAAGATTAGGTAAACCAAGGTCACAAGTAAGCATATCCTGGAAGAAGTTACAAATTCACATACAAACTAACAAGTGATATCTTTACTCTTAGATTGGAAAAAAGTGTGTTATCAGTACTTCGAGAGAAGTGGACTATTAAAAATTAATAGAATGTAAAAATGTTATCTAGATTATGTACATATCTAAAGCATTTAGTCCTATGAGCAACAACTACTAAAATAGTTGTGGGAACGCAATTCTCAAGGGGTAAAAAAAAGACTCTAGCATTTAACAAGTTTGAAACAAATTGCTTCCTTGGGATAAACTATAATGCAAGATACTTACAAGATACCACCCTCCTCCATTGCCTTTCTTGTGGCAGCCACAATGGTTTTTATGTCCTTATCTCTTTCATTTAAACTAATAATTATATCTCCAGCTACTAAATCATTAATGTTCAAAACTATCAAATGAAAAAGTTGAACAGTGAATTGGGAAAAATAAAGAGTTATTCCAATTCTAGCTGCACTTTCACTGCTAAAAAAAGGATGTTTGGAACTATCCTGAACAAGATTCAATACATATGCCTGGAGATGTGAACAAAAACTTCAAAGCATTTACCATAGTACACTCAGCAACTTAACTCTAGGAGAGAATATCCAAGTCTTAATTCTTATGCTGGTGAAAATAGTTATAACTAAAGAGTAACTTAGTGAGAAACATCACTGGTAATTTGAAATGATTTTCTTTTATTAGTTACAGTTTGAGACAAAATGTTTATAAAGGTACAAAATTAATCTGTCTGTGTAAGATTTTTTTATGTATATAATGACTCATGAGATTGGTAAAATTTAAGACTGTGCATATAGTAAATAAAGGAAAAAGAAAGGTAAAAAAGTTAAGTTACGGATATGTAAAAATTAGAGGAAAAAGGAATAATGCACTAATTTCCATTAGTTTAATACTAAACAAAGTGAAAGAGGATATTCGGAATTAAATCCTCAAATGAAATGAAATTGAAAATCCAAAACTAAATTTAGTGACTAATGAATTCAAACAGCATTTTGAATTAGACTGAAATTTAAAGGGCACTCCCTCAAAATAATGGAAATACAAATAATCTTTTTTTCTTGTTAAAATAGAAGTACATTTTTTCGTGATGGATGGTCAATGAAGTTTGTAAGAAAGCCATCAACTTTAATAATTTGTGTAACTACATAATTTACTTATAACTAACGGGGAAGGAAGAAAATAAATAGAGAAGAAAGAGAAAAAGGAAATGAAGCATTTCTATTGAGACTTGAAGTTCGGAAATAGCTAATTTGTTCTAAAAAATTTTTACTTGCAATATTTAGTTAGTGAGATTTTCTGGTGAACAATACCTTGAAAGTCAATAAAAAAGCAAGAGAGAAGATAACAGCTAATCCTGCAATATTGAAAACAATAAATAGCATGCTTCAAATTTAATCATTTAAAAACTCCACAAGAATTAAATTGTTTTCCTTTCCTACATTCATTCCAAATTAAAAGTAAATATAGTATCAAAAAATTGCACAATACCCAAAAAAAAAAAAAAAAAGAATTGAGTAGTGGAGATTATAAAATAGTAACTATGATCAAAAGTAATTACAATGAAGATCGCGTAAATACGGTAAAATCGTAATGATGGACAGTTTATTTGACAAACTTCATATACATGTCATAGTGCTTTTATAATTTGAGTTCATATTCATATTCAAGATAACAAAGATAACAAAATCCAAACGCTTATTATTCAATAAATCATTTCAGTTTATCGATGTGAAATTGCAACTGGTAATTTTTGTCATTTCTGAAATCAAGTTCTCAGATTGAACAAGATTATTCCAAAAAAAAAAAAAAAAAAAAAACTTTTTACATTACCTGCAAGTAAAATATTAAATCCCCAATCCACTGAAAGCCCAGTGTTGAAATTAGGAAAAAAGCATATTGAGTTTGTTCTATTACAGTTTCTAACCACTGCTTTAAAGAAGGGGGAAATGGAACAAAAGAAACTTGCTCTATTTCAAAGTCAACAAAATAAAAATTGATGCCCCACCAAAACATAATCGTTACATATTCATTGCTTAGTATAGAAAAGCAAAATTACTGGCGAAATATCTAATCTTGAATGTGATGCGGAGAATTGCAGATGAAAGAGACAGTAGGATAAATGGAAGTGAAATAAGTTTTGTGGAAGAAAGAATCGGGTTGTGGTTTCAGTTGTTTGGGAGAGAGTGAAGATGGCAGAGCTTTGGAGAGAAGGGCGGACAGAGGAGAAAGGCTAGAATTCAATTGGAACGAGGTGTAATTGATCCTCTTTTTACAGAACCAGTTTGTGAACAGTAGACAAACCAGTTTAGGTGTGAAACAGAGGGTGCACAAATGAACAGTAAACCCTCATCCTCTCTTTTAATATAGTAGTTTATGAAGATTCCATAATACCTCCGTTATTATGGAGGCTCAAGCAAATACCTCCGTTATTATGGAGACTCGTGCTTTTGAGCCTCCATAATAACAAAGGCATTTGGAGGCATTATATGGAGGCATTATGGAGGCTCATATAATAACGGAGGCTCAAGCATTGAGCCTCCGTAATTACGGAATTTCAACACTTTCGAGCTAAATGCCTCCGTAATTACGGAGGTGCAAATTTCATATTTTTTCTTTCTTTTTCCTTCATTGACTCTCAAAAAAACAATTTAATTTCATTTAATTAACTTAGGTTTTTTAATAGATGTGATTCCTAAAATAAATATATAAAATATAGATCAATTTTTTTATATATATACAGAGATTATATAAATCATTCAAATGAACAGAAATGTAAATAAATGAAAGATATATTAACCACATTTCCAATCGTAACCTTTTGAGTGCAATCAAATAATGTGTGAAACGTGTTAGATAAAATAGTCACTCGCGTCGATAGTTCAATAATTTTTTTCTCCTTACTTTTGTTTTTGGGAAGAGTAAGATCAGACTTTTTCGGTAACATATTATCCATTTTTCCAACCAATGTTAACCTATTCTGCTATTTCTACACCCAACTCTATTTTCTCTCTTATTTACTAACATATTCCATCCACATTTCAATGATTCTCAAATATCTAAAATTAAACAATACAACACCATTCCTTTATTGGAACTCCTTAATTGAAATATAATGTTTATAAGAAATTTGCATACACATTATGGAAATAGATACATTGTTTCACCAAAACATATGTTTTATATTCATTTATATAGAAACCACCATATGCGTATATTTCATTTTATTTTTTTTAATATTTTGATACGGATCCATTGCATACCCAAAAAAAAAAAAACATTAACAACAAAAATTCGAAATGAAACCAATTCACACAAAACGCAGGAAAAAATCAATCAAGCTCCGTTAAATGAAATTGAGTTGTTGGCCACAAATTTCAATAAAAACAAGAATAAGAACTAAAATCAGAACAACCAGATCTCAATCAATCCATACAAAATATACAATAAATAATTTGTGTGGTAAAATGGAGAGAACAGACAGTAGCGTCTGAAAATGGAGAAGAAAAAAGAAAGATTCATCTAAATTGAGGACAAGTTGGTGCATCACTGTAGCCTGCACCTTTTTTTTTTTTTGGCCGTAGACGACGTCATTTTTGCTCTAGAGATGAACAAAAAAATTTGTTCTGAAATGAAAAAATCTACCGTTCTTTCTATAGTAGTGAAACATTCCCCTTTTTATATAGTAGTGAAAGTTAGTTACTATTCATATGCGTCATGCTACCATCTTGCTAATGTCATATTTTAATACTAAGGCCCGTTTGTTTTTCATTTATGTGAAAATAAGAATGAAAAAATATATTCGTTATGGGCCTCATATAAGAGATAGAAATTCAAATATGGTGATTTGATGTGATAGATGACGATCATATTTTTCATTTTAATGAGAAAAGAATGAAAATGGCTAAATTTATCCCTTTTTATTTTATCTCAAGCATGGCATTATTGCTTTTTGGTGCTGAAAGCAGGGTTCTTCCTTGAGTTCCTTCTTTCATCTCATTTCTTCTTCTCTTTTCTATTCCTTATAACCATGATTTTGTCTCTATGTTGTGTAATTTCTCCACTTTTTGGTGCTGACCATCCTAAAAGTTCTAATCCTCTATTTTTTATTTTCTTATTATTTTTGCAAAGGTTTGAAGTTTTCATAGATCAATCCAAAGAATTTGTGAAACAAGGTTCTGTGGTAAGTAAATATAGATTTCTGCCATGAATTGAAGGTATGGTGGTTCAATTTTACTGTATGGTTTCAGATTTGCAAGATTTTTTTATTCTGAAATGAAACTTTAACTTGTGAATTTCATGGATTCAGTTCTTTCGCACATGATTTCATGCTTATGAAAGTTCAGCTCTTTTACCGTCTTCATTAAGACATGCCTCTAAATAGTTGTATTTGATGGGAACTTTCTTAATATGAAGTTCTTAGCT
This sequence comes from Olea europaea var. sylvestris, assembly GCF_002742605.1. Lineage (NCBI taxonomy): Eukaryota > Viridiplantae > Streptophyta > Magnoliopsida > Lamiales > Oleaceae > Olea > Olea europaea. Next base: position 3,836,166 of record NC_036256.1, on the reverse strand, counting down.
CAAAATAATTGAACTAGTTTATGCATCTCAAGCTGTCTATTTGACATTCATCAGTGGCTGTTAATAGTTGTTATTATACGACATATCTATACATGATTCTTTGCTTTTGAATATTCTTGAGTTTTGACTCTCTCTCTACAAATTCACTTTGTGTCGAAATGGGGTTTACTAATCCACTGTCTTTGATTTATTTTTCTTTATCTTTTTCCTGTAATTTTTTTTTTAAATAACTTATATGTTGCTTACTCCGCAGGGCTGGTCATTTTCTGATGTAATGTTTGTTACTAAGCACAATATGGAAAATTCTGTTGCATCTGTTTGGTAGCAGTTAGAGCATGTTTCTGACGCTTTTTCTATAAGTAAAATACTATAAATAAATTTTGATAATTTTAGTCACCTTTCATTTTAATCATATGTATTATGTGCTCATTTCACTTTCCCTGCGGTCAACAATAGGCATTTGACAAAGAGATTGGATTTGGATTGAATGGTGGATGAGCCGAGGCAAGCACCAATGCTTATTGTAAATGATGTATTACATATCTTGTTTTTGTCATGATAATTTTACTTTTGCAATTACACATGCTACAATGGCTTTTTAAATCGTATGGTTCATACATTTATGGTTTCTTCAGATTCAAAGATTAACTTCTGCTTTGATGAAATTTAATAATATGAATGTATCATTAAGATTCTTTGAGCATTGACTACAATGAGAGAAACATCTTGGAGTTTTCAATGGTTAACTTCCGCTTGGATGAAATAAAAACTATAACATTCAAATTTAATAGTATGAAGATGTCGTTGAGATTGTTTGAGCATTGACTACAATAAGAGAAACATCTTAGAGTTTTCAATGGTTAACTTCCGCTTGGATGAAATAAAAAACTATCACATTCGTATTTAATAATATGAAGATATCATTAAGATTCTTTGAGCATTGACTACAATGGGAGAAACATTTTAGAGTTTTCATTGATGCCTCTTACCTGAACCAACAAGGAAAAAACTAAAGAATATTTAAAAGAAAACACTACAGAAACAAAAAGAAGAAAAATAGGTAAATGTCGAAAATATCATTAGCTGCACTACATCAATTGAACCTCAAAACATTTTATAAGCTTTGTGCATGACATGATTTTAATATTCAATCTCATTAGTTCTCAAATATTGGGCAGATTTCTCTGAAGTGAAAGAAGATCAAAAGTCTTGACAATTCAAAAGATTCATTAACTTTCTCTTTGTCGTTTAATTGCGTGTGAGCATAGATTGAGTTACAAACCTATGATGCTCATCTGTGTTCATATGTTTGCTGAACTTTGGGGTTTCTTAGTGTGGAAGTTCAATGGATGAAAATAACAATTACTACACAACTTGCATCAAAGCAAATGTATTCTCTTTGATCGATACTATTACTAATATTATGCAGGTAAGCAAGGTTAGATCTAATCTTAATCATATTGTTTATGACATTAATTTAATTCATGAGATGGTATCCTGCTTGGTAAGCTCTCACAGTGCTTTAAGTTCAATTGATTTGTTTAATAGTATCACCATAATCAATGTTGCTTACTATTATGCTCTGGGGTTGAGGACGAGTTTTTAAAATACATTTTACTTTTCCATTTTTAGGTTTTGCATTTCCAGTCTTTCTTTGTTTTCCTTAATTTCTATCTACTCATATTCAATGTTGCTTACTGTTATGCTCTGGGGTTGAGGGATGAGTTTTAAATATACATCTTACTTTAACTTTTTGGATTTTGGATTTTCAGTCTTTCTTTCTTACCCTTAATTTCTGCCTATTGTCATCATTTTATAAATTACTTGCTATTGTTTTCTTGTGTATGTCAACACCTCTTTAGGAAATGTAAGATGTTACTTTGTTGTTTATTTATCCTATCTACTATTATAATTCAGTTCTGCTGCTTATGCTATTAATTCTTCATTTAGCTAATGGTAGTAAGGTTTTTTTTGAATTGCTACCTGAGTAGGATAATTTGTAATAATTAGATGAATGAAAAGTTGGTGATATTGATGACTTATCGCTTCATTGAAGTAAAAAACAGTTGGCATATGTTATAGAAGGATATTTTGCAAGTGGGATTGGAGTTTGAATAGAAGTTAGCAAAATTGGAGGAGTTTATGCTGGTAAATTTGTATGGTCTCAGAATTGATCTCTCTATAGGATAAAATTTAAGCAGATTATACAATAAGAAACCTTGGGTTCTTTTTGGTATTTTTTACTCAATGATTTGATCTTTACGACTCTTGGCTGTCTTTTGTATATTATTTTAACACAGAATGCTTTGAGAATGCATTCCACTTAATTTGATCAGCCAACATAATTCTAACATTATGTGAATAAGATCACAGTAAATAAAAGGGCCATTACACGTAATGCGGCATATTTCATTCATATAATTCATTATTCTCATGTTGACTCTTTCTTTCTTTCCTTTAAAAAAAAAAAAAAATAATAATAATAATAATAATAATTGACTTAGTCAGCTAGAGTTCTTTGGAGATTTTTTTTTCCCTTTTAACGGCATTGATTGTGGATATGATGTAGATATGGTTGCATAATCATAGCTAGCTTTTGAACATAGGGCATATGGCTTACTTTTGTTTTTATATTGAGTTAGGATTTGTGATGAGTAAAATGATTGCAAACAATTTTGATTTGTTGGGTTTTAATAGCAGATGAAGTTTTATTGGATGGTAAGAAGAAGAGTATATATGATAGGTACGGTGAAGAGGGGGGGACTTAAGCAGCACGCTGTCAATGGTGGTGGTACTAGGTGATTTGGCGGAATGAATTTTCAAGATACTTTTAGCTCATAAGTTTATGCCTTTTTTTTTTCTTTTTTTTTTTTTGTACTTTATTTTTCCTTGGCATATTTTATTACTATCATTTTGATGTTTTAAATCTGATGAATGGAAATTTTAAAGGTTTTATGCTAAATTGATGGTAAGCATAGGTGTTGCTGATATTTGTCCTTGAGACAAAATTAACTTCCAATATAATTTTGACACTTTAAATAACCTCAGTTTTATAACAGTTTGCAATGCTATGACAATGCAAGTGTTCTTTTCATATTACGACTTCAAACAATTTGAATTATGTCCAACCTGAATTGAATAAAACTTTGTCATCATTGTGTAGCTCCTTTATAATTAATTTAAGAAACTATTGATTTCTAGGTACAAATGTTCGATCCAATAGGTGTTTTTGTTATCTGCATCCATTTCTGGCAATATCAATTATATACAGTTTTGCACTATTGAATTTTTGAAGGAATATGTTCGTTTATACATTTTCTTGTTCCTCACTATACATTAATATATAATTTCGTCACACATACTAATTATATCAAGTGTCTATCTCTATGCCTGTATGCCCTTTGGTCTATTTGTTTTATATTATTTAAGCATTTTCATAAACTAAAAGTTTCTCCTTTTCAAATGAAACGGAGACTTTAGAATGGAGTTTTTCATGGCATTAATGGGATCCTTTTAATTCAATTGAAATCAAAATAATATTAATATCATCACTCATTCCATGAATATGTGTGGAATAGACAAAATGAGTTCCGCAGCGATTTCATTGTTTTAGAGTGGAGAGAAATCTCCCACTGTTGTCTATAGAGGGAAGCTTCGAAACTTAAACCATAAAACCCAATGTTGTGCCTAATTTATTGAACTCAAAACATATTTGAATGTTCAAAAAATATAAACCATAAATCTTGTTTTGATGTTCTAATATAATATAAAAGTACATGAATCAGTCTATATAATTAAATATTTAGATTTTGTAAAATAATTTGCCATTTTAACAAAATTCCTTCTAAAATTATGACGTTAATTGTGCAATGCATGATCCCCACTCGTAAAATAAAAAGTATGATCTGGGGTGTTGACTGTGTTTCCCATGGACCCATTCCGATTCAAATTCTTTGATGGGGCTAGGGATAAGAGAGAGATTTTATCATTGAAAAATTATTAATTTGTTATGTGGGTCTATATATGTAATTAATTGTGTATAAAATCTATTTTAATGTTAAACCCGATCAAATAAGAAATTTTGGGCATCTAAATTAAATGTAGGCCTAAATATGTGTGGAGGCTAGATTTTTTTAAAATTATATTTTATGCTGGACAAAATGCATAGGAAACTATACATAGGATTATGGTATCCAATTCATATATAATTCTCATTCTTTATGTCATCTCATCAACATAAGAATACAAGAGAAAACATATCGAAGAGGAAGATTCAAAACCCACAATCAAGATTAAAGAATTACAATCAAGAATCAAGAAAAAGGATCGAAGCACTTAAATTGAAGAACAAGGCAATCAAGACTGAGAGCAAGAAGCCATCTGGAGGAGATTGCAAAATGATCTTCAAGATATAAAGTCAAGGATCAATGTATGTTCCACATTAATTAATTGTCTTGGTGATCTGAAATGGAAATCTTGTTAATTTATAGAGTTTAAGTTTCATAAAGATTCAATAAGTGGTATCAAAGCCAAAATATGTTAAACCATTGAGATTAAATGAATATCTTCAAGGTTGAAATTTAATTTAGTTTTCTAAATTTTGGGATGTAAATTTAAAACCCTAAATTTCAATTTTTTTGGGATATTTTGGAAAAATTCTGGTTTATAACGGCAACTGCGACGGATGCGGCGCCCGACGACGGCCATTCAAGTAGCATGGCGGTGCCCAGCTCTAGCAATGGAGTTCTGTCCATTTTTATTTATTTATTTTGTTAAAACAAAACAAAAAGAAAAAGAAAAAGAAAATAAAAAAGGACAATCATTTTAAAATCTTTACTTAGAGCCCGTTTAGTAGTCATTTTTTTTAAAATGTATTTTTTTCTCTCTTCTTTTTAACCACACATTTTTTATTAAAATAATATTACACGTAAATAAAAAAAAATTCCTTATTTTTCAACCATACATTTCACATCAATTGACTATTCTAAAATGCATTTTTACGTAAAAATGCTTATCAAACACCCCCTTAAATTTATTTCGGATTACTAATTTTTTAAAATAGATTAGTTGAAACAACGTATTACCAAAGTAATCTCTTTTGTCTAAATTATTTTATATAGAATATTAAGATGGTTGGGAGTATGTAATTCATACAGATCCGCACAGGCCCAAGGAAAGTTAAATATTTGACATAATTACATACACACCTATGGTAATGAATATGAAACAACTATAAAGTTTTGGTTTACGTGAACAATAAATCGATTCAAAAATATGTTTATTGATTGACATGGTTTATTGACAATATTTGATTATTACATTGAGGTTACAATTTACAATTTGATATTTCTATCCAAAGACTAAATATTAATGTTGTGTTCGGTCTCTTATAATGTGGTTCACCATTATTTGAAATTATTAATTGTCCAATACGAATTCTCATGTGAACATGTTATTTAAGTTTAAGTTCTCTATTAAGCTAATTCATCTATTTTCCAATATCCGTCGACGTTAATTCAATTTCTGTTCTTAAAGAAACCAAATTTTAAGGGCATGGATCTAGACATTGTGTTAAAGATTGAACAACCAACTACTCTTAAATCTGATCGTTCAAGCCACATAAATCTTTTGATCATGAAGCGTGAAATTTCAAAAACATTTAGTGACGTTGTTTCCGATAAGGTAACTATTGCCAGTGGTGAATTCAGGATGTTAAATGTATGATCGAAAATAAGAGAAAGAAAAATGTATTCTAAAATAAATGGAAATTAAATAAGGCTTAAAATTTAAATAAAACAATTATTTTGTTGAAGTTGAACATATATAATTCTATTATAAGAATAAATCGTACTCACCAAATGACATTGTTGCTTTGTATAATTCAAAGGAAGAGCATGTTGTTTGAATTTTTACAATTGCATTAAAACTGCTAAAATCTAACATATATTATTTTGTTAAATTTGATGTCAGAACTCAATAAGTGTCATAATAGTCAATCTCTCGATATTTCTAAGAAAAGCTCCTAGGTTCGATTTCCCTCACGTGATTTCCATATTACAATAATTTTTGGTAAAAATTTGACAACTACAAATGTTATATAATAAATTGGTTGATAGAAGTTTCAAACCCAGAACATCCAAGAAAAAAGTGCACACACTAACCAACCTGGCTAGAAGGAATGATTGAAAACGAAAAGAATTACTACTAATATATCCTAAACATTTATCTATTTTAAAAAAAAAGGGCTCTCGATAGATCCAATACGAGCGGTCGCAGGGGTTCGTTAGGTGCTAGATCCGCCACTTTGATAAAGAATCTTTTAATGAAATTGAAAAACACTTTGCAAAAGGCATAAGATGAAACTAGTATGCTTATGACAAATTTAGTTTTACTAAAGTATAAGGGCAAAGATGCCTTCCAATCGAAGTTGAAGCCATTGATGAACTTCCCATAGAGCTTCTTTGCTGTGAATGTGAATTGGTGTTTCTCTACACTTTTAAACGTCTTTTATAATGCTAATCGTGAAGATAACAAAGATGTTTACACAAAAGTTGGCATTTATTTTAACTAGTCTGATTTTCGAGAGAACTACTCTCTCTTTCCATGCCATTTCCAACGCAATTAAGCATTTATTTATTACTAGATTCCTGATTTCTGGATAATTGTTATTCTGTCCTCGTCATATACATCGCCATTAGGCATTTATTTATTCCTAACTAATCTGATTTTTCAGACTTCCAGTTTCCAGAAGGCATTTAGTTTTGACTAATCTTATTTTTCCGATAATTGTCATCTGTTTCTACGTGATAATAGTTCTGTGAGAGAAAAAGTCTATTCCTTTTGGAATATACTATTATTAACAAAGGGGTGTTTGGGAGTGATTTTTCAACTCAAAAAATTGATTTTTTTTTATCATTATTTTACTATTTCAACCATAAAATTTGACTTCTTCTTTTACAGGTAGCCTCCCACTTTTCTCTTAACGGTCATAAAATCAATTCTCAAAAACAGTGCCAAGATTAAGAAAAATATTTGATCGCTTATTTTAACACTTATAACCACAAAAGAGAGGAAAAGAAAAAATGAAACGAAAAGAAAATCATGACGACATGAATTGATATTAGAAGATTATTCTATTAAATATTGAACCTATGAAAAATTTTGTAAGCCCCCATTTGTTTTCCATTCTTTTTTCATTAAAATGAAAAATATGATCGTTATTCATTACATCAAGTTACCAAATTTGAATTTCTATCTTTTGTGTGGGATCCATAACGACTATATTTTTCATTCTTATTTTTACCAAAATGGGAAACAAACTCCCTTAATATAAAACAAAAGTTGAGTACCAATTGAATGGTGTGGAAGTTGACCAGTAACAACTAATCATAGTGCATAAAAATTAACTTTTTATGTTATTCATTTACCCAGTTGGACGTCATTATTTTAATTTTTTTATGTACTAATTTTCAAGCACACATTTACACAATAAAATATTTAATACTTAAATCCAAATTTTTTTCTACTTTTAATTACACATTTTTCAAAAATCACTATTCAAAATTTCATTTTACTCAGATAATATTGCCAAACAGGGGCTTATATTGTGCCGTCTCTTGGTTATGTATTAGGTCCTCGCATGATCTAGTTCTTGATGCTCAAAATTTTCATGCGAAATACATGATTTGAAAATAATTTAAACTACATATTTTATATATTTCATAATTTTTATTAATTTTCTATCATATTTCTTATCAATTTTATTAAAATCAACTAAAAATATGATTTTTACCAAAATGAAACAAGAGCATAATACAGCTGGATTGAAACATGGTGTGAAAATGGTTATCAACAAATAGCATTAGTTGACGGGAAACCATGTGGTTTTGGTGTACACCAAGGAATATTCCCCTAAGGCCTTCCTTAGCTTAACATTAATGACATGTATAACCTTTTATTTAGCGGATGAGAAGAAAAATAGCAACATAGGTCCCTAATCTTTGAAGCATTTGATTGCTTGGTTAACAATTCTAAAATGGATATTTATGTAACCACCTATTTGTCTTGTTAGTTCTCAGGTCCTTAATGGATAGACCAACATTCACCCAGAGAGGAAAAAAGATGAGATTTACTCTAGTGCCATCTTGCATATTGGAGCCATCGAAAAACATTTGCCATGAAATTGGGGTCTGAAAGCATGACATCTTTATTAAGGAGTGGGCAATTGCTGCACAAAGTCATAAATGATTTATCAAAAGTTAATAATAAGTAAATAATTGGATGAGAACTCTAACAAGTTAAAAATCCCTTTTTTTAGTCTGAACATTTTGAAAAATGATGTCATTACATGTGTTTGACTAAATCTGATCTCTTCCTTACCATAGAAATTTTCCTCAACAACAATTAATGTGAAATACATAAAAATTATTAAAATATATTTGATCACTTTTATCCCATCTTTTGATTAAACTTTGAAATTTTATTAAAAATACATTTTTACCACAAGACAACCACATTCTTCTTATACAATGATCATTGTATAAAAAATTGTGTAAATATAAAACAAAAGTTGAGTACCAATTGAATGGTGTGGAAGTTGACCAGTAACAACCAATCACAGTGCATGAAAATTAACTTTTTATGTTTATTCATTTACCCAGTTTGAGGATCGTTATTTAAAATTTTTTTTCTATGTATTAATTTTCAATCACATATTTACACAATAAAATATTTAGTACTTAAATCCAAATTTTTTCTACTTTTAACTACATATTTTTCAAAAAATCACTAATCGAAATTTCATTTTACCCAAATAATGATTGTCAAACAGGGGTGTGCCGTCTCTTGGTTATGTATTAGGTTAGGTCCTCACGTGGTCTAGTTCTTGCTGCTCAAAATTTTCATGCGCAATACATGATTTGAAAATAATAATTAATTTTAACTCTATATTTTATATGTTTCATATTTTTTTATTAATTTTCTATCATATTTCTTAACAACTTTATTAAAATCAACTAAAAATATTTTAACAAAATGAAACAAGAGCTTAATAAACCTTGACTGCAACAAATACCATTAGTCGATTGGAAGCCGCGCAACTAATGATGTCAATCCGTGGTTTTGGTGGAATCCAACGAATATTCCTCTTTGCTTAACATTAAAAATGTATAACCTTTCTATTGCGGATGTGGAAAAAAAATAGCAACATAGGTCCCTAATCTTTGAAGCATTTGATAGTTTGGTTAACAATTCTAAAATAGATATTTACGTAACCGCCTGTTTGTCTTGGTAGTTCTCAGGTCCTTAATGGATAGACCAGCATTCACCGAGAGAAGAAAAAAAATTAGATTTACTCTAGTGCCTCGCATATTGGAGCCATCGAAAAACATTTGTCATGAAATTGGGGTTTGATACATGATATCTTTATTCCGGATTGGGCAATTGCTTCCCAAAGTCATGATTTATCAAAAGTTCATTCCCTTAAATAAGTAAATAATTGGGTGAGAACTTTGTCAAGGCAAAAATCCATTTTCTCAGTCTGAACAATTTGAAAAATGATGTCATTACATGTGTTTGATCAAATCAATTCTCTCCCTCACCATATATATTTGCCTTAGCAACAAATAATATGAAATACATAAAAATTATTAAAATATTTTACCACTTCTATCCTATCTCTGATTAAACTTTGAAATTTTATTTAAAATATATTTTTACCGTGATCATTCCCGTTTGGCTCTCATTTTATCAAATTAAAATGGGTGGAAAATATTTTTTTAAAGAATGAGTGGTTGAAAAGGAAGAAAAATTTTCTACGTGTAATATTATTTTATGGAAGATTGTGTGATTAAAAATATGAGAGAGAAAAATAAAATTTAATTTAATGGGGGTCAAACAAGAACTATATAAATAAAAATTTTAAATAAAAAAGGGAAAATGACCCAAAACCCTAAACACGGAAAATGAAAAAAAATAATAAATAATAGTAAAAGGACAAAAGAAATTCACCAAAATATTACCAAATAAGGGGACATAAAAGCCCCACAATGAAGGATTCATCAAAGGTTTGTGAATTTTATAAGGACAAAATAGTCAAATCACTGTGGAGAAGGGTCCAGATTAGGCGATAAAATGCAAAAAATATACACACAAAACATATACAGAATCGACACAGCAATGAGTCTGTGGGGTTTTTGCATTATTTTATTCATTGACATCCACTTCATCGAGAGATTTCTGTAGGTTTCATGTGAAAAAATTTTCTGCTAGCATGGGAAAAGTTCCTCTATAAAAACCTACAAACCCCATTTTTCAATCACTCCACCGAACTCTGTTTCTGTTTTATTCCTCTCTCAATAAATACTATTTGTTTCTTCAATTTCTTCCACTGTAACCATGTCTTGCTACAAGGGAAATTACGCCGGTAAATTGTTTTTCACCTATTAGTCTTGCATTTTCCTGGACTAGTGTAGTTTGATTTTATATATTTATCTATTTTCTGCCTCGAAATGATTGTATTTTTATTTATTGTCTTGAATTTTCCTATATTAGTGTAGTTTGATTTTATTTATTTATCTATTTTCTGACTCGAAATAATTGTATTTTTATTTATGGTCTTGAATTTTCCGATGCTAGCGTAGCTTGATTTTATTTATTTATCTATTTTCTGCCTCGAAATGATTGTATTTTTGTCTGGAATTTTCCTATACTGGTGTAGTTTGATTTTATTTGTATTTTTGTCTTGAATTTTCCTATACTGGTGTAGTTTGATTTTATTTATTTATCTATTTTCTGCCTTGAAATGATTGTATTTTTATTTATCGTCTTGAATTTTCCTATACTTTTGTATTTTGATTTTATTGATTTATCTATTTTCTGTTTCGAAATGATTGTATTTTTATTTATCGTCTTGAATTTTCCTACACTGGTGTAGTTTGATTTTATTTATTTATCTATTTTCTGCCTTGACATGATTTTATTTTTATTTATCGTCTTGAATTTTCCTATACTTTTGTAGTTTGATTTTATTTATTTATCTATTTTCTGTTTCGAAATGATTATATTTTTATTTATCGTCTTAAATTTTCCTACACTGGTGTAGTTTGATTTTATTTATTTATCTATTTTCTGCCTCGAAATGATTGTATTTTTATTTATTGTCTTGAATTTTCCTATATTAGTGTAGTTTGATTTTATTTATTTATCTATTTTCTGACTCGAAATAATTGTATTTTTATTTATGGTCTTGAATTTTCCGATGCTAGCGTAGCTTGATTTTATTTATTTATCTATTTTCTGCCTCGAAATGATTGTATTTTTGTCTTGAATTTTCCTATACTGGTGTAGTTTGATTTTATTTGTATTTTTGTCTTGAATTTTCCTATACTGGTGTAGTTTGATTTTATTTATTTATCTATTTTCTGCCTTGAAATGATTGTATTTTTATTTATCGTCTTGCATTTTCCTATACTTTTGTATTTTGATTTTATTTATTTATCTATTTTCTGTTTCGAAATGATTGTATTTTTATTTATCGTCTTGAATTTTCCTACACTGGTGTAGTTTGATTTTATTTATTTATCTATTTTCTGCCTTGACATGATTTTATTTTTATTTATCGTCTTGAATTTTCCTATACTTTTGTAGTTTGATTTTATTTATTTATCTATTTTCTGTTTCGAAATAATTGTATTTTTATTTATCGTCTTGAATTTTCCTACACTGGTGTAGTTTGATTTTATTTATTTATCTATTTTCTGCCTCGAAATGATTGTATTTTTACTTATTGTCTTGAATTTTCCTACACTGGTGTCGTTTGATTTTATTTATTTATCTATTTTCTGCCTCGAAATGATTGTCTTGAATTTTCCTACACTGGTGTAGTTTGATTTTATTTATTTGTCTATTTTCTGCCTCGAAATGATTGTATTTTTATTTATTGTCTTGAATTTTCCTATACTAGTGTAGTTTGATTTTATTTATTTATCTATTTTCTGCCTTGATCTATTTATCTAACCTAGTTGTTTCCTTTTGTTTGTTATTTTTCAGATCTGGAGATTTTTTTGGTTTTATTTATGAATTTTTAGAACACTATTTCTTTCAATTTTGTCTAAAGTTTGAATTTTGAGTGTGTTGGCTGGAGATTTTATTTTCTCTGATCTGTTCAAGAACAGTTTTTGGCGTGACATTTTTCACTGATTTTTACTGTTTAATTGGATTTTACTGCAGCTTAAGCATTATTGATATGGACATTTTGAGGTTTCAAGTTTTCCTAGGTGTGCCTTGGGGCCTGGATCTGTTGTGGCCTTCATTAATTTTTTACTATGATTATGATCAAATCTCCAGTTGCTCTAAAAAAAAATTGATTTCTTGCTATTTCTGCGTATAGCATCATGAAATTGGTGAAATTGTTCAAGATAATTTGTGTTACACTCTCTAGGCCTACCTTTAAATTTGAGGAGGAATTATGGATTTTATTCTGTTTATATATGTTAGATCTAGTTATAATAGAGTTATACTAGAAATGGTATCGGATATTTACGTGGGATTAAAAAAAAAAAAAAAAAACAGATATATAGTTTTTTAGATTTGTTTGTAGTAGATCAAACATAGCCTGTCTTCAATAAATCTGAATGCCTGCATAATAATTACTGCTTTGTTTATTTACTAGATGGTACAGCTAATTTTTGGGTGAATATATGATGTGTTTCTTTGATTGTTCTCCTATATCCAGAGGCGGCTCTGAGGGCGTGCGAGTTGAGCGACCTCATAGGGCCTGAACATTGTAGGGGCACCATTTTTTTATTTTATTTTTATAAGTCTATATATATGTAGAAGTACATATTTATAATGGTACATATTATTTTATTAATTTTAAGATTTAAAATTGTTATTATTATATTAAGTTAAAGGCACAATATTTACGAAGAAAGAGTAAAAAAATTTTATTTTATGTTAATATTTGTTTAATTTAATAGATCATTGAAAATAAATGTTTAATTTAACATATATTGAAAAAAAAAATTATAATTCTAAACTATCTTGCTTTCAAAAATATTATAAACTATCTATTTTACTAGTCACAATATCAAATGTCTAATTAGCTTCATTAATCAATTACCAACCTAAAAAGAAAATAAGTAGCCCAAAATTCAAATGATTAAAATGGAGAGTGAAAAGCTAATACTAAATCCCTTTTTATCAGTTCTCTCATTTTCATCCTTTAACCCACGAAAAATAGTCAAATAAGATAGAGAGGAAACTTTATTGTCAATCTTTATTACTTATTCTATAATAGTACAATCTATTTGTTGGATCCCGTTGTCCACTTGTGAATTGCTATTTATGATTTTTTATTTATTTTGAAGGGTAAGTTTTTATTGGATGATAACTGATAGTTAATCACATTCAATTTTTACAAATTTTTTTACTAAAAGAAACAAAATAACTTTTGATTTATTGACTTATTTAAGAAGATTGGATTGCTTTTCGAATATTTTTATTGCTTATAGAATACTATTGACAATTATTATTGTTGTTGCATTTGTCAAAAATTATTTTTCAAAATTAAAGCTATTAAAATCTTATTTGCGATCAATCATGTCACAAGAACGAGTCCACTTGTGAATTGCTATTTCATGATGATGATAATAATTATTATTATTTTGGTTCTAGAATGGTTAGTTTTTGTTGGGTAATAACTGATAGTTGATTAAATTCAATTTTTGTGAATTTTTTTTACCAAAAGAAACAAAAATAGCTTTTGATATATTGACTTATTTGAGAAGATTAGATTGCTTTTTTAATATATTTATTGCTCATATAATACTATTGATAATTATTGTTATTGTTGCATTTGTCAAAAAATGTTATTCGAAACTAAAGCTATTAAAATCTAATTTGTGTCAACCATTTTATAACTATGATTGAATGCGTTAGTTTTGATATTTATTAAAATGGATTTGCTAAAACATATTGATTAGAAAGTTTAATTAGTGAGTTCATTTCTAAAAATGCAAAAATGCGAGAACAAATATTTTTACATGATTTGTTGTATTTCAAGATTTATATGTGGTACTTGGCTATTTTTGATTTCAAAGTTTGCTCATATGAAATTGTACCAAGAGGTTAGTAGTTTGGATGATTCTCTATTGATGACATAAATTTTGATGAAGTTCGGAGAATGCTTTTGAGCTTTAGTTTTATTATTTTATTAACAATATGTAAAAAAAATAAACAAATTTTTAAATGTCATATTTTTGGTTGAAATGATGTTATTGAATTATTTTTTTATAATATATTTTTTATTACACGAAAGAGGCACCATTTTGAAATGTCGCACAGGGCACCTAAAATTTGTGGGCCGCCCTGCCTGTATCTTAGTAATTTATTCCTTTTCATAGATGAGCTCATTGCCAATGCTGCATACATTAGGACCCCCGGAAAGGGTATCCTTGCTGCTGATGAGTCGACTGGCACAATTGGCAAGTATCTAGCTAGCATCAATGTTGAGAATGTTGAGACAAACAGGAGGGCTCTACGTGAGCTTCTTTTGACCACTCCTGGTGCTCTTCAATACCTCAGTGGTGTTATCCTCTTTGAGGAAACACTATATCAGAAGACTGCAGCAGGTTATGTACTCAGTTCTATTATGGTTCAGGATTCATTGAAAGACGAGTAATTATAACTAATTAATTGAAAATGATTGAAGAAGCTAATAGAACTTTGTTATTTTGAGTGCAGGAAGGCCCTTTGTTGATGTCATGGAGGAGTTTGGAGTCCTCCCAGGGATTAAGATCGACAGTGGGACAGTGGTGCTAGCCGGCACCAATGGTGAGACCACTACTCAAGGTCTCGATGGCCTTGCTAAACGCTGCCAGCAGTACTATGCAGATGGTGCTAGGTTCACTAAATGGAGGGCTGTTCTCAAGATTGGTCCTAATGAGCCATCACAGCTTGCAATCAATGAAAATGCCAATGGCCTAGCCCGTTATGCCATCATCTGCCAGGAGAACGGTCTTGTACCTATTGTTGAGCCCGAGATCCTTGTTGATGGTTCCCATGACATCAACAAGTGTGCTGAGGTGACTGAACGTGTTCTTACTGCTTGCTACAAGGCACTCAGCGACCATCACGTCCTCCTTGAGGGAACTTTGTTGAGCCTTAATATGGTGACCCAGGATCTGATGCTGCCAAGGTTGCACCAGAGATCGTTGCTTAGTACACAGTACGTGCCCTGCAACGCACAATGCCTGTTGCAGTTCCTTCTGTGGTGTTTTTGACTGGTGGGCAGAGCGAAGAGGAGGCTACACTTATTCTTGACGTGATGAGCAAACTGAAGACCAAGAAGCCATGGTCCCTTTCTTTCTCTTTTGGGTGTGTTCTGCAGCAGAGCACCCTCAAGGCTTGGGCTGGAAAGGACGAAAACATTGGGAAGGCTCAGGCTGCATTCCTCGCAAGGTGCAAGGCCAATTCTGAAGCAGCCCGTGGAGCTCACCAGGGTGGTGGTAATCGGCAATATGCTGTTTTTAAGCTGGTTTTTCAATTCTCTACCTGCTTTTCTATAGTTTGAAGTGTAGTAATGAGCCGCTGTGAGACTTTGACTCTTTCTGTGTGTTTGAGTATATTAAATAAATGAATTTATATTGCAAACACTTTGAGAATGATTATTTATGCACTTAATGGGTATACATGTTTTAAAAAGATAAACTAACGGCAAAAACATACAGATCTTCAAATAATTAGCAAAAAAAAATGTGAACATGTCCTCTTGATGATATAATTTGGGTGCCTTAGCCAAGCAGGTTAATTAGTGTACAATCATCCATGCTTTATATTTTATTTCAACTTGTTTAACTGATAGAGAAAATAGAAACATTCTTCTTTGTTACATAACAGATGACGAAATCTCATTATAGGATTGATCATTTCACTTTGTAGTTTAATGAATCTCCTTGTAATCTTCCTGCTTCTATATAAATGACAAAATTGCTTAAGTCCAATTATAAATTCCTTTCTCAATCGGATCTTTCTTGTAAATTTGATATTACAAGTTAATTCTTCTTTCAGTTATTTGAGAAGCAATTTAGTCACCTTTCATATATATGGAGATTAATTCTGCAGTAACCCGTGACTTGCAATTTGGTGACAATTCCAATTTCACAAGTTAGATTCTTCTCACACCTGATTACAACCACTAACTGGATTCATGTTCTTTATTTTGAATAAATGGCACAAGTATTATAGGGTGTCTGAGAGATATTTTTATGTAAAAATGCATTTTTGAATAGTAAATTGATGGGAACATGTGGTTGAAAAATAAGAAAATGTTTCTGATTTACGTGTAATATTATTTTAATAAAGAATGTGTAGTTGAAAAGAAGAGAGAGAAAAATACATTTTGAAAAAAAATGGGTACCAAACGGGACCTTAATGTATTGTTACCACAAGAGGGGTTGTGATGCTTCTTTCACTGCAGTATATGTACTTTTCTAATTCCCGATGGATGTAGGTTTTGTTAATTAAACGACCTTCTATTTTTTGAGAAGGTTTTAGGCATACTAATAGCATCTAGTTCTTGCTTACATAGATAGGAAATACATTAGAGCCCGTTTGATTCACATAGATTTAAAAATGAGAATGAAAAATATAATTGTTACGTGACTCATACAAGAAATAGAAAGTTAAATATGGTGAATTGATGTAATGAATAATGGTCATATTTTTTATTTTTGTGGCCAAAGAATGAGATTCAAATGGGGACTAGAATATTATTCTATTAACTATTGAACCTATGATATAAATTTTGTATATATAAAATAAAAGTTGAGTAACAATGAAGGGTGTGGAAGATAACGAGTAACAACCATTATAGTGCATAAAAATTGACTTTTATGTTTATTCATTTTCCAGTTTGATAATCATTATTTCAATTTATTTTACATATTCATTTTCAACAACACATTCACAAAATTAAATATTTTACACTTAAATTCAAAAAATTTTCTTATTTTTTAATCATACATTTTCCAAAAAATCACTATTCAAAATTTCATTTTATCTAAATAATAATTGCCAAATAGGGACTTATATTGTGCCGTCCCTTGGTCATGTATTAGGTCCCGTGTGGTCTAGTTCTTGTTGCTCAAAATTTTCATGCAAAACACATTATTTGAAAATAATAATTAATTTTAACTTCATAATTTATAGATTTTATAATTTTTATTAATTTTTCAATCATATTTCTTATCAACTTTATTATATGATTTTTAACAAACCAAACGGAAGCTTAATAAACCTGTATTGCGAATGGTTATCAACAAATAGCATTATTCGAAGCGAAACCACGCTACTAATACGTGCAGGAGAAGGAACTAATACAGCAGGCCAATACCACCTACGGAACCCGCCGCCGTTTTAGGTGTCGCAGTTGGTTTTCATTTTTCCACTTTCTCCAGCAAAAAGGTTGCTCCACCCTATACAACCGCCTTGTGCTGTGGGCCATTTTTTTCCCTTGTTTTGACTGACACTTCCCACCCACCAAATGTCAATATGTGGTTTTCGTGGAATCCAAGGAATATACCCCTTAGCTTAACATTAATTACATGTATAACCTTAATATTGCGGATGATGAACAAAATAGCAACATAGGTCCCTCATCTTTGAAGCATTTGATAGTTTGGTTAACAATTCTAAAATGGATATTTACGTAGCCACCTATTTGTTTTGGCAGCTCTCGTCCTTAATGGATGGACCAACATTCACCGAGAGAGGGAAAAAAAATAGATTTACTCTAGTGCCACCTTTCATATTGGAGCCATCGAAAAATATTTGCCGTGAAATTGGGATCTGATGCATGACATCTTTATTCTTGATCAAGAATAAAGATGTCATGCGTCAGATCCCAATTTCACGGCAAATATTATTCTTGATTGGGTAGTTGCTTGCCAAATTCACGGATGATATATCAAAAGTTCATACCATTTAATAAGTAATTAATTGGATGAGAACTCTGATAAGACAAAAATCCATTTTTTCAGCATGAACATTTTGAAAAATGATGTCATTACATACATGTATTTTATCAAATTTGTTTTCTCCCTCACCATAGATATTTTCCTCAACAACAAATAATGTGAAATGCATAACAATTATTAAAATATATTTTACCACTTTTATCCTATCTTTTGATTATAATTTGAAATTTTATTAAAAAAATATTTTTACCGTGATCATTATATGAACAAAAAATTTAACTAAAACATGAGAAATGGTTAAAAAAAAAAAAAGAACAAAATAAATTCACGTGTAGTTTAAACTCACCAAAATATTACCAAAAAGGGGACATAAAAAGCCCCAGTATGAAGGTTAGGGATCAAAGTGCTATTCATCAAAGGTTGAGGGCGTTTAATGCAAGAGAATGGATTTTATAAGGACAAAATAGTCAAATCACAGAACGAGTTTTTCCTTTAGGAGGGTCCAGATTTGATTTAGCGATAATATCGATGGTAACTTTGTAGCCCCACGCACTATAATTAAAACCCTAACAGCAATCATCACTCACTCCACCAAACTCTGCTTCGGCCTCTATATTTCTCTCTCGATAAACACTATTTGTTTCTTCAATTTCTTCCTCTGTAACCATGTCTTGCTATAAGGGAAAGTACGCCGGTAAATTGTTTTTCGCCTATTTATTGTCTTGAATTTTCCTATACTAGTGTAGTTTGATTTTATTTATTTATCTATTTTCTGCCTTGAAATGATTGTATTTTTCATTAGATCCGGGTAACCTAGTTGTTTCCTTTTGTTTGTTATTTTTCAGATCTGCAACTTTTTTGGTTTTATTTGTGAATTTTTGGAACACCATTTCTTTCAATTTGTCTAAAGTTTGAATTTGAGTGCGTTGGCCTGAGATTTTATTTTATTTTATCTGATCTGCTCAAGAACAGTTTTTGGCATGATATTTTTCATTGATTTTTACTGTTGAATTGGATTTTACTGCAGCTTAAGCATTAGTTATATGGACATTTTGAGGGTACAAGTTTTCCTAGGTGTGCCTTGGGGCCTGGATCTTTTGTAGCCTCCATTAATTTTTTACTAATGAAATAATCCTTACGATCAAATTTTCAGTTGCTCTAAAAATATGGGTTTTTTTTTTTTTTTTTTTATATATTAATTGTTGAACAATATGATTTAGATAACTGTAACTTAAAAAAAAAAAAATGTTTCTTACTATTTCTGGGTATGGCATCATGAGATTGGTGAAATTGTTCAAGATAATTTGTGTTACATTGACAAGGTCAACTTTTAATTTGAGGAAATTGTGGATTTTATTCTGTATATATATGTTAGATCTAGTTATATTAGGAGTTATACTAGAAATGGTATTGTGTTTCTTTGATTGTTTGTGCATATTTCTCCTGTATCTTAGTAATTTATTCCTTTTCATAGATGAGCTCATTGCCAATGCTGCATACATTGGGACCCCTGGAAAGGGTATCCTTGCTGCTGATGAGTCGACTGGCACAATTGGCAAGCGTCTAGCTAGCATCAATGTCGAGAATGTTGAGACAAACAGGAGGGCTCTACGTGAGCTTCTTTTCACCACTCCTGGTGCTCTTCAATACCTCAGTGGTGTTATCCTCTTTGAGGAAACACTATATCAGAAGACTGCAACAGGTATATAGTTTGTAGAGGATCATAGTATATATGGTCGGTCTGTTGTGGTTCAGGATTCATTAAAAGACGAGTAATTATTACTAATTAATTGAAAATGATTGAAGAAACTAACAGAACTTTGTTATTTTGAGTTTGCAGGAAAGCCATTTGTTGATGTCATGAAGGAGGCTGGAGTCCTCCCAGGGATTAAGGTCGACAAGGGTACAGTGGAGCTAGCTGGTACCAATGGTGAGACCACCACCCAAGGTCTCGATGGCCTTGCTCAACGCTGCCAGCAGTACTATGCAGCTGGTGCTAGGTTTGCTAAATGGAGGGCTGTTCTCAAGATTGGTCCTACTGAGCCATCACAGCTTGCAATCAATGAAAATGCCAATGGCCTAGCCCGTTATGCCATCATCTGCCAGGAGAATGGTCTTGTACCTATTGTTGAGCCCGAGATCCTTGTTGATGGTTCCCATGATATCAACAAGTGTGCTGACGTGACTGAACGTGTTCTTGCTGCTTGCTACAAGGCACTTAATGATCATCACGTCCTCCTTGAGGGAACTTTGTTGAAGCCTAATATGGTTACCCCAGGATCTGATTCTGCCAAGGTTGCACCAGAGGTCATTGCCGAGCACACAGTTCGTGCCCTTCAACGCACAATGCCTGCTGCAGTTCCTGCTGTGGTGTTTTTGTCTGGTGGGCAGAGCGAAGAGGAGGCTACACGAAATCTTAACGCGATGAACAAACTGAAGACCAAGAAGCCATGGTCCCTTTCTTTCTCTTTTGGGCGTGCTCTGCAGCAGAGCACCCTCAAGGCTTGGGCTGGAAAGGATGAAAACATTGGGAAGGCTCAGGCTGCATTCCTTGCAAGGTGCAAGGCCAATTCCGAAGCAACCCTTGGAACTTACCAGGGTGGTGCATTGAGTGAGGGCGCCTCTGAGAGCCTTCACGTCAAGGACTACAAGTACTAGGCCAAACTTCTGCATCCCTCAATCTTTCCGCTATATTATGGAGGGCAATCGGGCAATATGTAATTTTTAGGCTTTTTTTTTTTTTTTTTTTCTACCCCTTTTTCTGTCTTTAAGACTTGTTTTGAAATGTTATAATAAGCTTGAGGAATGTCAGCACTGTGAGATTTGAGTTGTTTATTTTTGTTTTTGATTAAAAGGCTGCTTTTTGCATTTGTTGCTGATGACTTTAAATCGTATCCAACTTTGTAACATTTAATGAAGCTATACAGGTTTAACGCGTCTCTGCACTATCTCTGTCATTGTTTGCGTTATATGGATACTTTTCTATCCTCGTTTAAGAGTGGAGATTGCAGTATTGAATTATATGAAACCATAGATTATGCAATTACATCGTATAACTCTAGGATTATGCTATTTGTACATAAAAAATGTGCATAAAGGACTTCATAAGGATTATGCTATTTGTACATAAAAAATGTGCATAAAAATGTGCATAAAGGACTTCATAAAATGATGTAGAGGAGAAAGATTGGATGAAAAAGTTGATTGTAGTTTGAACTGACAAATGATGGCCTGACGTGGCATTATGAAATTCATTATGTAAAGTTGGCATTATGAAAGTCATTATGTAAAGTTTGATGTACATGTAGCAAAGTCATTATTATTTTTATTTCTAAGTTCTCATTTTCTCCAGTGGTCCTGTGAATAAATACATTATTTTTATTTCTAAGTTCTCATTTTCTCCAGCGGTCCTATGAATCAATACAGATGTTATCGTGTTTTCGGACTTAAATATTTAACATAAAAAAATAAAAATGATTAACGCGGCTTCTTTAAAAGGGAAAAAAATAAAATAAATGTTTGTTACTCTTACTCTCAAATACCAAACATATCAGTGTATTTGACAATATCATCCCTTAGTAGCATATCAAGTTAGAATAGTGATAATTATATCGTCTATGACTTGAGTAATTTACAAGACGGTCACGTGAAATAGAATTATTCATATGTTCATGCTATAATATTTAAATTTTAACACATGTTTCAATTTAATGTACTGCAAGATGTTCTAGTGTCACTGCTCAAAACTCTATTGTGCAATTATAACAAGTTGCTTACTCGAATTGGCGGAATATCTGATACTACGATCTTATAAGAACAAGGTAACAACCATTGTTCACTGATTGAAACTTAATTAATTATCGATCAAAATGTAAATTGTGTTACGCAACGCTTCATCAAGCTAGCACTCAGCTTATATTATCTCTAGGTTATCGAAGTCATTTAATCACTTGGTCAACTAAAAAACATAGTGCAACATTTCTCAGCTGATATTTGAGCATTTGAACATGACGATTTGTCGAAGAACCAATATTTTCAAAATGGTTGTGAACTTTAAATGAAAATGCGGTTTTATCAGACAAAAAGATTTGTAGGGTACACCATAGGTTTCCCTAAATTTCAACCCTTAACAATTGAATGGGAACTAAGGTTTCACTTTGTATAGAACAGTTTGTGTGTATATTAGGTATGAATAGTTTTTTTAGAGCTACTTAAATTGGACCGAACTAGCCATGCAAATTCAATAATAGAAAATGCTCCTCAAATAGAGGAAGATAATTCGGGGCCTGTCCCCGTTCATTCATTCATCGTCATAAAAATTAGGATAGTGCTGTGAACACAATATCATGCACAATTCTCTCACATAAAAAGACCCCTTCATGTGAGGGGATTGTACCTTGTACAGTCCCTCGTGAACTGTACAAGGAGAAAAACCCCAAAAATTACGAAGCTAATAGTACAGACTGTATAGTCAGTGAAGTGTGTTGGTCCTATTTCACTAGTCCTGCAATTAGAGATGACAACGAGACAGGTATGGGATGCGTCGGTCATTCCCATCCCGGTCCAGTCAGGTACTTTTGTTATCGTACCTCATACCCATACTCGGTTAAAGCGGGGCAAGAGACTTGCCCCATTTATTTTTTCTTTTTTTTTTCTTTTTTTTTTTTTTTTTTTTTTTTTTTTTTTTTTTTTTTTTTTTTTTTTTATTTTTTTTTTTTTTTTTTTTTTTTTTTTTATTTTTTTTTTTTTTTTTTTTTTTTTTTTTATTTTTTTTTTTTTTTTTTTTTTTTTTTTTTTTTTTTTTTTAATTTTTTGCTTTTATTTTTATGTCTTTAGTCAGTAAATAACATTATTTTTTTACCAATTTGTTAAAAACAATTTATGTTCTCCTTAAAAATGATGATAAATCTATTCTTTTTGTTTAATAAAAAATTAAATTTGAAATTAATATTAAACCGGGCGAGTAATGGAATGTGGACTATGTTTTCCGTACATGTTCCATACCCGCTTCGAGGCAATGACTCTCACTCTATACCCATCCTATGTACCCGGTTAGGCGGGTATTACCCGTCCTATTCGGGACGGGGCCTCACGAGTATCGGGCTGAACGAATTTTTTTGTCATCTCCATTCGCAGCAAACAGTACTGTGTTTGGTTTGTTTTTCGAGTTGTTTTCAATTTTCAGTTTTACAATATACTAAATATGTGTTTGGTTCGGCATTTTTGAAAGGACATTTTAAAAAATAAGGATAAATTTGTAAAATAAAGCTCAAAACGTATTTTTAAAGTTTTAAACGTTTTCAGTGAAAATTCTGAATACACTCAAAACAGGGAAAATAAGTGTTTAAAATAAAATTTTAAAAATAAAAAATAAAAAATTTGACAAGTAAAAAAAATAAAATTCAAAGAATAGTGTTGATAAATTCTTTAAAAAAAATAGAAATTTAAAAATTTTTAAAATATATAATTATAAAAAAAATTTAGAGAAACAAATTTATAAAAAATAAAAATATCAAAAACATAAAATATCAAAAGTTTTAGAAAAATAAAAATTTAAAATAATTTTTTATAAACATGTTATTAATTTTTATTTTTATTTTCAATATTTTAAACTCGATTTATTGTGTTTTTATTTTATGTTGTAAAGAGAAAAAATATTTCAAGATTCATCAACTTTAAATAATATTATATTACTTGATAATATATTAACATAAAATTGTTATATTATTATTGAATTATCAAATTTAATGGAATAAAATGTCATAAAATTATTTTTTAAAAGTTCAAACCAAACGTTTTTTCTATTTTGAAATCTAATTTTTCAAATGACAAGCTAAATGCTTTTAAGAAATCTTAGAACAAACTTCAAACAGGAACTGAAAATGAATTTAAAACTCAAAATTGAAAATTGAAATATAAACCAAACAAGCCCTAAACTTTTTATGTGAACTACGAATTAAATAGGTTAGATGCTTAATATATTGAATTTAATGATAATCATGCTAAGACACAAAAATCACAAAATTATAAATTGATAAATCGAATTTTTGAGGAAGACATCGTGGATATTAATAATAGCAGTTAGATCTCCCCCTCCTTACAAAGTATTAGTTGTCAATGGAGCAAGCTAAAAAACAATATGGAGAGGAGATTGGACCTAACCTTTATATAGAAAATTATTTAACCATCTCATTACGACGGTTCATATACATAAAATTATCACATCAAATTAAATATAGCCCATAAGGTGTAAAGCGGTCCATTTGATCACTTAAAAAATTTGATCTAATCACAATATCATTATAAGCCATCTATTAACTCGTAAAATTTACAATTAAAAGGGAAGCTCATATTAGAATTATTCCAATATAATATGCTTGCAATAATTCCGATTTAAATCACGAAAAGATTGAGAATTACATTATTTAAATTGCATTATTATTATTATTATTATTATTATTATTATTACTACATTATTTAAAATTCCGTGAGCCACTGATCAAATGTCTTACTCTCATTCAAATATTCAATAATTATAGTCTAGTTAACATGATCATTTTGTCATTCTAATTATTCTAGCTCTCAAAGCTACATTTTCTTCAAGAACTCTCTCTTATTGAATGACAAAGATAATTTAGGAATCTAATCGCTAAATTCTGAACTCTCCAATCGTTAAGTACTTGTTGGAAAACATTCAAAAATAAAAAAATAATTTGTATGAAATTGCAACAACAATTCATAGGTTTCAAATCTATTTAATACCATTTGTATTTGAAATAATTCAATTTCATACTTTATTTGTTGTTACAAATTCATTTATCGCTATTATAACATTATTTGTGTTAATTACAAAATTATCTAAGAAAATTAAAACCTCCCTCATCCTAGTACTATATAAGGAGGTGTTCTTCTTATTCTTCACACCAAATTTTGAGAGCTCTCTAAGTTCTATCTAAATTTCTCTATTTTCTCTTTGTTTTCAAGAATCTTATTCTTAGTAGTTTAGATAATTATTTCTAGCTAAGTGACAAAGTTGTGAGCATCATTAGTTCATCTAAAGTAGTGACGAGATGATAGCGAGTTACTTTCAACGTTGTATTTTGAGAAATAGACGCCATCAATTTTATTATACCACAGTGGAGGAAAATTTGCTTTAAGGGAACTGTGTGCAACACGTCTTGATTTTTTTTAATATCGCTACTACATTAACAACCATCTCCTCTATTTTTATTATTACTCTGTTGTAATGTTTCTTTTCATTATTTTATTTATATAATTTCAACAGTATTTCTAATTTTCTTTTTGTATTTTTTTTCCCTAACATCTTCAAACTAATTCAATTCAAAGGATGAAGGAGGTTCTGGATTTCAAAGAAATATTATTGTGAAAATAATATTGTACCACAAAATTTATAAAATCTTACAAATTGAAGGTTATGATATAGAGAAGTTCTTTCAAAGCGACTGGTTTTAAGTGGGACTATTTGTAATTACTTCAGCCAACTTCAGCCTCAACAAGGCAAGCGTTGTTGAGGTTAGGCTTAGACCACTCTAGTCTTATTTGAAAATTGTTTGTAGAGTGTGGTTATCGAAAAAAAAATGGCTTAATTTTTATCATGTTTGAAAATAAACATATATTTTTTAGAAAATTAGCATATTTTTTATATTGAGAAAATAAATATTTTTCAAATGATTTTGGAAAAAGCAGTATATTTTTCAAGTGAAAAATTAGCATATTTTTGTAATTTTAAAAGTAACATAATTTTTAAAGCTATTTGAAAAATAACATAATTTCCTATTTCTCAAATTAACGAAACTTATTTGGTAATTCAGAAAAATGGCAAGTGAAACCATTGTTATTGACGTAAACAATGATGTGGCCCATGAGTCTACTCTTGTTGTGAACACAGCTAGTGCTATGGCAGTGGACCCACTTTTGTTAACCCCCCACCCCCAAAGATATCGTCATCTATTACTCATGGAGAAAAATCTAAGAAAATTCAATTGGCCGAACTTAAAGAAGTGGCAGCAAAATATGTTCTCGTGCAAAGTTCTTAACTGAAGATTCTTCGAAGTTGAAGGAGGATATGACTGAAAACCAATTCATCATTGCAATAGATGCTTCGAAATATTCTAAATATTTATGTCGGAATTATGTCATGAACGGGCTCACTAGTTCTTTATACAATGTCTATAGTGTAAAGAAGTCAGCAAAGGAGGTCTGGAATTTTCTTGATTAGAATTACAAAACTAAGGATGGTAGCGCCAAAAAATTTGTGGTAGGCCGCTTCCTAAATTTCCAGATGGTCAATTCCAAAACTGTGATCAGTCAAGTTCAAGGGCTCTAAGTGATCTTACATGAGATCCATGTTGAAGGGATGTCACTAAGTGAATCTTTTCAAGTGGCTGCTATTATTGAGAAGTTGTCCATTGGATGGAAATATTTCAAGAATTACCTTAAATACAAGTAAAAGGAGATGAATGTTAAAGATTTGATTGTTAGACTTCATATTGAGGCATACAACAAATGATTTGACAAATGAGGGCTTACCAAAATGAGGCCATGGCAGAAGTTGTGGACGATAGTCAAATCTCCAAAGCGAAGAAGAAGCCAAACAACAAAGTGTTCAAGTTGGGACCTAAAGGGGGATCTCAAAGAAGAAAAAATTCCAAGTAAAGTGCTTCAATTGTGAGAAAAGGGATCACAAGCTAAAGTAAGCTGCCTAAGAAACAAAGAAACAGGGATGGACCAGAAGTTTTGTATTGATTAAAATACAATTTTTTAAAACAACAAATCATTAATGAAGATAAGTCAGTACACTGCAACAACTGTAGCCTACGTGTTTTTATACTTTGAAAACATCATATAATTACATCTTATCAATATCGTCGAATTCATCGTTCTTGATCTATGTAACTAAACTATCACTTAACCATTGATCTCTCATTCGATTACGTAGGCGATTCCTGACAATTTTTATTGAAGAAAATATATACCTTCTCTACTAGAGCAGTAGCAACTGGAAGAATTAACGATAATGTTACAAGCCTGTAAACTAATGGGTACACCTCATCTTTTTTGTCTCAACCAACTTTTTCGCAAGATCATTAAGGTCTTGTAACCTTCAAAATCTTCGTAGGTGAGCATATCAATAACATGTTTGAATTTGCTCTTCAAGTGTCAAGATCTCTATGGGTTTAAAATCATTGAACAATACATTTTGCTCTCCACTTAAAAATACAGATTTTCGTTTAAAATATTTTCCACGACTGTTACAAAATCAAATTCAATACATAAATAAATAATTACCATATTTCATTAAATACATAAATAAATAATTACCATATTTCATTTTTCATCAAAAGACAACGTGAAATTCATAAATCATAATAGACAAGAAATAATTTCATGAACAATTTTGGGTCATCAAGTTAGAGAAAGTCATTACTTACTTGAAATTGTGAATGATGTCTAAACTTGAAATTGATAATATTTTCTTTTGATCAAGTAATATATATCTTTTCAATCACTTGCCAACTAAAATATACAAATGAAGGTTAAAACGCATTGTCCAATTTCATATCTTCGACTTCCAAACGACATTTAAACGCAATTGTTGTTTTTGTCTTCTGTCATTTTCAAACTAAAAATATAACCAATTTAATTTAAATATGAAGATAAAATAAGTTGAAAATTGAACTATGTAGTAAAGGAAAATAATAGAAAATCTAAACTGTCTGAGAATCTGAGATCATAAATTTGAATAACTATGAACTTTAGGTTGAACCATTGATTGTGTCAAGCACTCAAACTTTGAGTTTCAGACAAGATAACAAGCAATTTGGAATGTGGTCGACAATATTTCTCAAATCTCAAATTTGAATGAATTTTATAATTAAAAACATGTAAAATCAAACAAGTAGGCTGTCGATTTGTTACCTAGATGAAGAAAAATAACAAAATTAGCACAAGCAGAGAAAATCTAAAAAATATGAATGGCGGTCTCGAACTCTCCATAGACCACAACATTAATTCTTCTCTCTCTGCAGGGTTTAGGACAAAATCCAAATGCAAATGAAGAGTCACGTGAAGGAGTGGAAAGAAAAATTGGACTTGGTCACTTTGACAAGTGACGGAGCAATAAATAGGTTTGTGCAATTGGGCTTGACAATAGACAATGTTTGGTTAATTTACTGGTTAAAAAAAGGGCTCGGGAATGGACAATGTTTGGATAATTTACTGATTAAAAAAATAGAAACTTTTGTGGGGTCAATTTACTCCACATGATCCCATGTAGGTCCATTCATGCAAAGAAGTAAATATTGTCTTCATGGGAAATTTTGATACTTTTGAGATCAAGGGCCAATGCAAAGTGATCTTGAAAATGACCTTTGGGAAAGAGTTGACTTTAAACAATGTGCTTTATGTGTCGAAAATTCGAAAGAATCTAGTCTCTGGTTCGCTACTTAGCAACCATGGTTTCCGCATTGCTTTTGAGTCTAATAAAATTGTTTTCTCAAAGAGTGGACTTTTTATTGGCAAAGAGTATGTATTTGATGGGCTTTTTAAGCTCAATTAGTGGCTGTCAAGAAAAATATCAGTATAACTAGTTCTTCTACGTATTTACTTGAGTTTTTCAATTTATGACATGATAGATTAGAACATATTAATTATGATACTTTAAGAAGGTTAATTAGCTTAAATCACATATCGGCATTCCAAATTGATTTGAAACAGAAAATGCGAAACTCATGTAGAGGCAAAGTTGACAAGTTCGTCTTTAAAAGTGTTAATAGAAACATTGAACTATTTAATTTAATTCAGTGATATATGTGATTAAAAACATGATACAAACAAGATGAGGTAATAAGTATTTTATTAATTTTGTTGATGATAGTACAAAAAATTATTATGTATATTTGCTTAAAATAAGGATGAAGTTATAGAGAAATTTGTTCTCTATAAAAGTGAAGTTGAGAATCAACTCAACAAGAAAATTAAGGTACTAAACCGAGATGATGAGTATGAATCACCATTTGGTGAATTCTGTGCTTAAAATGGATAGTGCATGAAACCATGACACCTTATTCCCCTCAGTCAAATGGTGTTGTTGAGCAGAAGAATCGTACCTTGAAAGAGATGATGAATGCAGTGTTACTAATTTTTAGGTTGACTCTGAATATATGGAGAGGTTGTTTTTACAGCAAACTATATTTTAAATAAGGTATCCCGAAGAAAGGAAGATAAAACTTTAAATTTGGCTACACTTAATTTTTATTTTGTCATAAAGTGAATAGTTTAATACTTTTATAGTATTTTATTGTGCCAATGTATTTAAAATTAAAACAAAAATGATCTCATAAATTTGATTGGAAATGAAAAAAAAAAAGAAATTAATTTGAAAAGATAAATAATTTACACCAACATTATCCTACCTTTAAATAGAGCTATTATTTTTTTAATTTATTTAACTTTTATAGTTGAAAAACTATTTACCAACTTAGCATCCTTTTATGAATCTCACATCGAAATCTCATATCAAATCCCTTGAAGATTACTTCTATATATGTGTGGGCTACTGAGCATTTTTAAGTGTTTGTTACCGGCCTTTTAAGTGTGTTGGGCTGAAATCATAAAACAATAACATTTAATTTAGTTATCCAACCAGCAAAATCGGAAGAACTGGTAATGGGTCATTTGGTTTACAGTTTAATATACCGATTTTTTCAGGTTTAAATTAAATGATTTTTTAGCATTAACCGAAACGGATGTCGGATCGATTCCCCATTTTTAAGGTGGAACCGCCCGGTCTGGTTTGATTTTGATAACATTGAAAAATATTGAAGCCTTCCTATAAATTCTTATGAATGTAGGGATGTCTTATTAAAGTAGTTGTACCTACACCTAAGAAGGTAAAATTTGGTCCAAAAACAATTGATCGTATTTTTTCGGCTAAATGCATAATTAGGTATGGCAATCGGGATCGTTAGCTCGGGCCGCCCATGGATCAATCGGAAAAAGCTCCAGTCCGTCCGGCTCGAGGCTCTGGAGAACTTAGACGAGACTTGGTGCGAGCCTCATTTTTAGGTGCCGGGTAAAACCCGAGTCGGTTCGTGTGGCTCATCGGCTGGGAAAAATTGAGGATATATTAAAAAATATAAAAATTAAATTAAATAAAGTAAAATTAAAGGCAGCAACACTTAAAGTAGCGTGCTATTGCCAAAAATAGGCAACAAATTGGCAACAACCTACTCCCTTTTTAATTTAAAAAGGAAAAAAAAAACTAAAACCAAACAAAACCCAAGCCGGCCCAGCTAGGCCTGAGTCGAAAGTTCGGGTCGAGCCTAATTTTTTTTGCCAAGCTTTTGCTCGGGCCGACTCAGGCCCAAAAATAGCTCGAACATTTTACTCGAGCCGAGCCTAGAATTTTGGCTAGGCTCGTTGACATCCCTATGCATAATAGTGGTGCATATCAGTTCCTTGTGCATGAGTTCAAAATTTCAGACACGCAAAACACACACGATAATGAAATCAAGAAATACGTCATTCTTTGAACATGTATTTCCTTGTGAGTTCAAAGAATGACCTATTCGTCAAAACGAACTTTTGAGGCTATTAGTAAAAATAGCCAGAATCAAGAACACGAAGAAAATGAAGACGTTTAAGATGAAACTAGTTGTAGAAAAGAACAAGGACTTCACTATACAAGATATCCACATGTCCTAGAATGATACGGTGATACAAACTGTATATCAGACTTAAAAGACTCAAGATTTACTAGTGGATATGTGTTCACACTAATTGGTATCAAAACTCAACTTAAGGCACTCTTAAGAGAAGGTCAAAGGTTCAAATCCTATGAACGCGATAGAAGTTCGTGAGGGATTGGATAGATTCAAGCTCTCCCAGAGTGGACAATACGTAAGTTAACAATTTGGACATAGATGTCGGGTCATTACAATCTATATAACCACTGCGCCTTATTCTCCCTAGTCAAATGGTTTTGCTGAGCTGAGAAATCGAATCTTGAAAGAGATGATAAATGCAATGTTACTAAGTTACGGGTTGTCTCAGAATATGTAGGGAGAAGCTATTTTGACAGCAAACTATATTTTAAATAAGGTACCTCGAAAAAAGGAAGACTAGACTCCATATAAATTATGAAAAGAAAGGAAGCCTTCCTATAAATTCTTATGGATGTGAGGATATTTTGTTAAAGTGGTTGTACCTACACCCAAGAAGGTAAAAATTGGTCCAAAAATAATTGAATGTATTTTTCCTTGACTATACACATAATAGCAATGCATATCAATTCCTTGTGCATGAGTCTAAAATTTTCGACATACACAAAAACACAATAATGAAATTAAGAAATGTATCATTCTTTGAACATTTATTTTCTTGTAAATCAAAAGAAGGACCAAGTTCGTCAAAACGAACATTTGAGACCAAGAACACGAAAAAAATGAAAAGGTTCAAGATGAACCTAGACTTAGTGAAAGAGTAAGGATTGCACTGTACATGATATCTATATATCTTAGAAGGATACGGTGATACAAACTGGATATCAGATATAAAAGACCCAAGATCTACTAGTAGATATATGTTCACACTAGGAGGTGCAGTTATTTTTTGAAAATTCTTGAAACAAACCGTTATAGCTAGATCCGCAATGGAATATGAATTTATTACACTGGATAAATGTGAGGAAGAAGCAGAATGGCTACATATTTCTCATGGGTATTCGAAGGTGATCAAAGCTTATACCCGCAAATGCATACATTGTTATAGTCAATTTACAATTGGTAGGGTACAGAGCATCTTGTACAATGGTAAGTCAAAACATATTCTTTGAAAACATAATAGCATTGACACCTAATCTCTACTGAAAATATCTCCATTGACTATATAAAATCAAATGACAATATTATTGATCTGCTGACAATAGAGAATTAGCTGAGAAATCATCGAAGAAAATGAGACTAAAGCTCATGAAAGAATAGATCAATATATTGGAAATCCAACCTAGGTTCAAAGGGACAACTTAATTATAAAGATCATGTTAGATCACTGTGGGAACTCATCTCAGTCCATTCCTATGATAAAAACTGTGACACCCGAAAGGAATAAAGGATAAGCTAAGCTTTTAATGACCTTTATGTGTCAAAAATTTTGAAAGGAGTAATGTGGATTATCTTAGTTAAGAGATCACCCATGTAAGAAAGAAGTGGGACCACTTCAAAAGGAAATTATAATTGCCCAATTCTTTATAAACTCTCATAGAACTAGGGAAATGTTCAAGGGTAAAATTAACATAACTATGAGAAATGAGTTGTGTTAAGAAGACTCCTGTGTGGAGTATGTCATCGTTTACACAAATTGTAGAATAATTCAAAGAAATTGAATCTACGAATCAGCTAGTAAAGTAAACATACTTCCACAAGGAAAGGTTCAAAGAGTGACATATACCTATCCTATGTTGATTTTGACTATTGAATTCTTTCACCATGCCTGTTTATCATTGTTGTTAATTTCATTCATGTGGAGAATTATTGAAAAATATTCAAAAATTAAAAATTAAAGTTAATGAAAAAATCGTAACAAAAATTCGTAGGTTTCAAATATATTCAATTCTATAGTTAATATGTATTTGAATTGGTTCAATTCCGTAGTTAACTTGTGGTTACAAATTCATTCATGATTATTATAATATTATTTGTGTTAAATACAAAATTAACTAAGAAAATTAAAGCATACCTAATCTTAGTATTATATAGGGAGCTGTTCTCATCTTTACTGTTAACACCAAATTTTGAGAGCTCTCTAAGTTCTCTCTAAGTTTCTCTATTCTCTCTTTGTTTTCAAGAGTCTCGTTCTTCGTGATTTAGATAATTATTTTCTAGCTCAATAATAGAATTGTGAGCATTCTTAGTTCATGATCAGTTAGCTAGTTTCTTTGATCCCACTTGGTCTTCCTTTTCCATTTTCTTCTAATAATCATTCCAATCTCCCTTGTTCGGAAAGATGAACACTCGTATGCCTACTTTTTTTTGAAACATTTCCAATCATTTTCACTCGCTTATGCCGAATTTACCCAATTCCCTCTCAGGGATAGTTAGCTACTTTACATCCTATAAAACAGACGCCGTCAATCTCTTGCACCACAGTTGGAGGAAAGCTATTTTAAGGAAACTGTGTGCAACACAAGTCTCAGTACCTTTCAATACCGCTACCACATCAAGAACTATTTCCTCTTTTTTTTTATTATTACTCTATTTATTGTAATGTTTATTTTTATTATTTTATATATATAATTCCAGCAGTATTTCAAACTTTCTTTTTGTATCTTTCTTAATAGTACTGAGCTTAGAAATAAGCCGTTTTCCAAAAAATACTTGAGATGATTATGTAACACTTTTTCTAGGTGATGGATTCCTACCTATTTGCTTGCTAGTTCGCTTACCTCAATCTCCCAACATACCGATGTACTGTTTGTTTTAAATTATAGATTCAGGAGCATTTATATTTATACATTGAGGCATTTTCAAGAATGTCCAATTTTAGGGGTGTTAGTTGAAAAGTGTCATATTTTGATAATTCTTGCAAAAATGTCCAATTTCCATATCAAACTGTTTACTTTACCCTCATGAAAAAATTAATCAATTTTATATCAATTTGACACAATTTTTGAGAAGAGGAAATACCTTCTATGAGAAGCCACAATAATGTTGCTATTACCTAGGTGAGTCCACTTGCCTACATTTTTAATTAGATTTTAATCAATTATTCTAAAATAAATGAAGAAGAAGTAGGTGATGGATTCCTACCTTAAATATATTTGTGGTTAAAAATAAATTTTGAAAAAAATGAATTTTTAGAAGAATGAGGCTCAAACAGGAGTATAGTTCATTTACTTCTATGAAAAAGAAAGGTAGCTACCATTGTGGTTAAGACATTAAATTTCATGGTGGTGACCCAGGTTCGAATCCACCTACCCATCAATTTATTTAAAAATTTTTGTATTGTGTATTTTAACAAAAAAATCCTTTTTATTGAATTGTACTGAAATAGAATTGAACCCGTGATCTTTAAAAAATCCATGACTCAACCAATTAAGCCATCCCACTAATTGCAAAACAACCCATTTTCCGCATTTTTGAATTATTGCCTAGTTAACTGAAAACAGCCAAAACGATTTTTTTGGCATTTTCCATTTTCTTTGTAAATTTTA
Source organism: Olea europaea var. sylvestris (assembly GCF_002742605.1). Classification (NCBI taxonomy): domain Eukaryota; kingdom Viridiplantae; phylum Streptophyta; class Magnoliopsida; order Lamiales; family Oleaceae; genus Olea; species Olea europaea. The sequence goes on along the minus strand of NC_036256.1, from coordinate 3,801,960 downwards.
AAATCGTTTTTGAAAATTCGTTTCTGAAAATAGGTAAATAACCATGTTTTCAGTGTTTTTGGAAATTAAAAATGAAAAATGATCTGAAAATAGGTAAGTAATCACAAATGATTTTTGAAAGAATTTCACAAGTTTCTTAAAATTGGAAGTATATCTTAATTTTTTTTTTCGAAAATTAACTATAACCCAAACATAAATAACTCCCCGCCAATAGGGGGCTATGCGGTCCACTGAATAGTAGGGTTCTTAGCCCGTATGCCCTAATACCCGTACTCTGTCGAATAATACTCCTTGTATACCCCATGTTGTACATAGAGTTTGACTTCACTTGAAAATTAAAAAATGGATGGACAGAAAAGTGTGTTATTTTAAAACTGGCCACTCATATTGTGACACATGACACAATGTCAAATTTGATGTCAAATAAAGTATATATGTAGCATCATTGTACTCTGTCAGTCCAATATAATAAAATTCATTTCTAATTTCACATGCACAAATTCGCAGCCCTTATTTTTACTATTTATTTGTTTATGTTAAGGGTCTTAAGATTAAGATTATATGATTTGATAATGAATATTGGAATAAGCCCCTGTTTGAGCCCCATTATTTCCACAAAATATATTTTTAAACGATGTTTTGATATCATTTTAATAACATATTTTTCAATAAAATAATATTACATTTAAATTCAAAATTTTTTCTTATTTTTTAACAACATATTTTTCATCAATACACTATTCCAAAATTCATTTTCCCTCCAAAATGGGGCTCAAACAAGGGCCAAAAGGAAATTAGGCTCAGTGATGTCCAAAAGCTAGAAAATAGGATAATATCCTTATTATCATTAATATTTAGGTTATTTTCAACTCTGTACCATTTGAGGTCAGTTTTGCACTATTTTACACCAAATCTTGCACTAAACAAAAAAATCATCTTCAACCATTACATCGAAACTTACACCAAATGAACAGTATTTAATCATTTTCTTCTCTCTTTTTTTTATTCTTAATAATTTATTTATTTTACAAATACATAAATTAGTAGATAAATAATGACGTTAAATTAAGGAAAATATTAAATTCATTAATAAATATAAACAAATAGTACAATTAGTAGAAATACTACAAAAATGAAAATATTAAATCATGCCATTAAAATTTAGTGTAAGTTTTGGTGTAATAAAAATAATAAAAATTATTGTATTAAAAAATATATAATACAAATGACATAAATACCCTCCATTAATTTCTTTGGCAAATGGAAAAGAAGGGGGCAAATTTGACTTGGCACCATTCGGTGCAAAATGGTGCCATGTTGAAGAGCTTTTGCACCAAATTTTGGTATTTTGATGATAGCATTGGAGATGCCCTTAATATGTCATTTTTTCCCCAAAAGTGACAACCTTGTGTGAGATAACATCCAGGAATGAAACAAGGTCTTCAGAAAATCAACTCTTACTTTGCATGCGATCGGTGAGACACATAAACAAGAAGTTTAGCAACGTCATTTTAACCCGTTGAACTTTTGTATGTCTTTTAGTTAAATTTCTATAAAAATGACCTGATACCACTTTCTATTTCAAAAGTGACATAATATTAGTATTTTTATTTGAAAAGTAAAAATGATAAAAGTCTTTAAAATGTATTTTATTTTATAGTAGCACAAAAATTGAAAGACAATCCAAAATTAACATCTTGAACACTCAAGTTTCATAAATATTCCTATAACAATTGAAATGATTTCACTTCCCGTTTCATTCCTGATTTCTTCAACTTTTATATGCGTTATCCTGTTTTCATTTGTCCCAATAACAGATGAAGGTGTTAATTTGATCTATATCTACAAAAAGAATTCAAATTAGTAGTGTGCGACTTTATTAAAAAAGTGGCGGGGCACATCATTTTCAAATTCTAGCAACTTAATTCATATACAAGACAAATAAATTATTACATCATATTTACTTTTATATGTAAATCAAAGTTTGAATTCATATTCATATTTACATTTTCACAAATACCATTTATGCATCTCAATAATCGATCAAAAAAGAATTTAAATGAGATAATATGTTTTTCTTTAAAAAAAAAGTGGCAGGGTATGTTGCTTTTAAATTTCAGCACCTTAATTCATATGCAATACAAATAAAGTATTGCACCATGTCACTTTTTAACGTAAAGTTTGAATTCATATTCATATTTGCATTTTTGCAAACACGTTTTGCATCTCTTTAGTTGATTTGATGATGTATTTTCATATATACTAATTTAATATAATTGACACAATTCTTAATTTTCATTTATACTAACTCAAAATTATTAATCTAACGATGAATTTTCATATGTACTAACACAAAAAAAACCTTAACAATATCAAATTTACAGTTACAAAAATATATGTTATCATCAGTTACAAAAAGTTCGTAAATCAGCAGGTACGAAGATAAATTAGCTTATAATTATTTTCTATTGATAAAAAAAGGAAGGATATATGCCATAAACCAGTTGGGTGGGATGAGGAATAAGTAGGCAGTGTGAAAGAAATAAGTAGATTATAATTTTAATAAGAAAAAGAAAAGATTTGTCGATTTCTTTTTGCTAGAGCCTCGAAAATGACTTTTTCAAAATTGAGCCCCCAAAATGAGTCCGAAATCTGCTTCTGACTTCTATATTTAAGACGTTTATTATTTTCAGTTAGTAGAATAGCCGACAATACGAGTTTATCCTGACAAAGTTCTCAAGCCGACAACACAAGTTTAATACACCGAATATTTTACCATTAGTGTTGTGTCGTCGGCGCGTCGATTGTGTGTTGGATGTTATAATTTGTGACAGGAAAATTCTACTTGTATATAATTATTGCACATATTGATATCAATAATGTGATGTGACAATCATCTGATTAATGTGCAAGTATAAGATTTGAATTAAAAGTTGAATTCAGTGTCATGTGTAATTATGGATACTATTATGTAGACAGTTATGTACATATAGCATTTCTCTTTGTGACATATTTAGATGCCAATAGCACAGTGAATGTCTACGGAACTCAAAAAATATTAAAAGAAAAAAAAAACACAATTTCTATGACATTTACCGACATAAAAAGCCATTGGTAAAGATCTAATGTCTACTACTCGTAAAGCACACGGTTTAATAACTTTTAACCCATGGGTAAAAAGGTAATAATACAGTTAGCATAGCTTGCATCCTTTATTGACAGATCAAATTGATGCTAACGTTGTACCCACAAGATTTAACAGCACGGATACTGTCTCACCAGTCACCACGCGGTGCAGGTGCAACCTAAAGAACCGGTACTACAGTAATTTGTTACCTTTAACTGTTTTACCCGTTAGTTGAATCATATTTGTTTTAATTTTTCAAACTGTCCAATCACGTATCTATATGTGTCCCATTCGAATTTGTGTTTGAATTTGATCTTGAATGTGTAACATGATTTTATTTGTGTAGTGTGATTGGGGATGATAAAATTAGTATTTTAAAAGCGTTAAGTGTGACTAAATAGTAAGAGCAAATTTCAATTTTTACGAGTCTAGACGTAAAAAATGTATTGTTATTTTTGATATTATTCGAGAGCTATTAAATTAATGAATGCCATACATCTAAAAATGATAAATACAATCATTTTTATCATTTGAATAGTTAAGAGAGTCTTTAACACTTAAGACTCTATGTTTAAATTTCAAACTAAATAATAAAAAAAGGTGGAAATGGAAAAAAAAAATTAAACAAAAATTCTTGCGTCAAAAAGACTAAACAAATAGTATAAGGTATTAAACTATTATTATTTTGTAGAAATTCAAATATTTATAATTTTTAGAAAAGATAATATTGATTTATGACCTGATTTTTGAACAAATTCTACAAGTTTGATATTTTTGAAAATAATTCTTAAAGTATGATAATTATAATTTTTTTTCCTTAAGATTAATTTAGTCGATGAGTTAAAGAGATAAATGAGTCCCAAAAGAAAAGTCCTAACACTAATTTTAGATTTTAGTGTCCAGACCACATTAAGTCCCTATTTGGTTTCCATTCTTTTTTCATTAAAATGAAAAATATGATCGTTATCTATAACATCAAGCTACCAAATATGCATTTATATCTTTTGTGTGGATCCGTAACGATTACATTTTTCATTCTCATTCTTTAAAAAATTAGAAACAAACAGGGACTAATTATTAGTTTGAACCGTTCATTTAAAGGATTAAAAAAAAAAATCTTTTTTTAAGATAAGCATACGCCTGGACTCACTTTAGACGATCAATAAAAGAGTTAACTGCCTTTTCGAAAGCCAAGACCCTAGTTGGAGCATCTCAACCAAGCTTCACAGCTTGACTTGATTTTTGAAAATAATACTTAAACTATGATAATTATGATTTTTGTTTTCCTTAAAATTAATTTAGTCAATGAGGAAAAGAGATAAATGGGTAAAAAAAAAAAAAAGTCCTAACACTACTTTTAGATTGGGAAAATTTCATATGTAACAAATTAAGTATGATCAATTTTAAAATTAAGAAACAATGTTTATTGTTTCAAAAATCAAATATCAGTTATATTTTATTTATGAAATAATTAATTAAAAATATATTTTATTAGTTAAAATATTCTGGTTACAATTACGTGTTTATAGGTTACAACTTATTCCTCGTATATATACTATCAAATTAATTGTTCACAAATTATTTTTCGATTACAAATTAAAAATTTTATAGACCACAAATTATTTATTGGCCACAAATAATAAATTTTATAGGTCACAACTTATTTCACAATACAAATCACAAATTTTATAGGTCACAACTTATTTCATGATCACAAATTATCAAATTAATTGGTCACAATTACGTAATTAGTCACAATCATACATTCTTTTTTATCACATACTATTTACTGGTCTCAAATTAACAATTTATTAGTCACACCACCTAAATAATTAGTTACAAACATTCTTCATACCGCACCCTACCACCACCATCGACAACACTGCCATGTCAATCATATAATTGCCCCACCGACAATAACCAAAAGCGACGCCACATTACCACCACTACCAAAACTATGACAATATGCATAACCACCACCATCACCACTAACAAATTATATAACCAATAGCAGCGCTGTGCGTCGCAAGCAGCGAAGTGCCACTGCTGTCAGCGAGTAGCGGTGCAGCGCATCCTTGTGCTGGGGATAAGTTGCTGGAGATCGAGGTTGCACGACAATTGAAAAGAGATGGTCATTGAAGAAGAGATTGTGACTCGGAGAGAGAGAGAGAGGAGGCGATAGGGAAATAATCTAAGTTTTGGGTGTAAAACTGGGTGAGGTGGAGGCGATTGGGGGAGATACATAGATTAATTTATTTAATTTTATAATGTTATAATTAATATTTAAAAATTATATTATCATCTGATTTTTTGTATAAAAAACTTTAGGATTGAATTTTGAAGTTGAAACTTCGCAAATCTAGATGGGTGTAATTTTCACTTTAGACAATCAACAAAAGAATTGGCCGCCTATTCGAAAGCCTAGGCCCTATGCGGAGCATTCAACCAAGCTTCGCAACTTGGCGTGCTTTTTTAAAACAAAGGATAATATATCTTACTCCTGTACCACCTTGCATTGTCTTGACCTAAATGAGGCAGTAGAGCAAAGTCGGGAAACATGGTCCGTGCCCTCTTCTTTGATCCCATCTCGAATCTTATTATTTTATTTTATTTTTATAAATTTGAATTGCATTTAAAAGAAAAAGGACAAGTGTGACGATAATAAAAATAATTTAAGAGAAAAATACATAATTATAATATTTACAAAATACACTTTGAAATTTAATAAACTTGATGAAATCTTTAAAAAATCAGGTGGTCACATATTTCACATCTGATAAAATGTTGTGACCTATATTTAGCCCCTATTTGAGCCTTATTTTTCGGTAAAAATGTAAATTTAATAGTATTTTATTGGAGAATATATGATTAAAAAATAAGGAAAAATTTTGAATGTTTACGTGTAAAATTATTTTATGTGAGAATATATAGTTAAAAATAATTTTTTGAAAAAATGGGGTCTAAACATACTATTAATCAAACAAGTCACAATCACAATGAACACACATTTATGGTCGCGATCACATACTATTCACAAAGTTAGGTATGGTCACAATCACGCACCGCATAATTTATGGGTCACATGCCGTATTAATTCACAAATCACACAATTAACGGGTCACAAATCATTTATTAGTTATAAATCATAATTAACTAGTCGCAATTACTTGTCATCTCACCCAACTCTACCACCGTCGGTGCCACCCAAGCCATCATCACCACCTCAAATCCATCACCACTATCACCTCCAAAAAAATTGTACTCTTTCAAAAGATCCACGTCCGCTACTATACCTAGAGCTACGCTTTCTTTGTCGTCGACCTCCTCGACCATGATTGCTCTGACGGTATTTTTTTTTCCAATTGCTAACGGAGAAATCTCCACTATCAAGCCCTCCGCCGTCAACCATTATTCTTCCATCTATAATGATGTACATAATAGTCGCTTTGCCACTTTTCTATGTTCCCTCTGTCCTAAGAAGCAGGTTAAAAGTCGACGACAACTGGGTATGTATTTATGCATTTTCGGTGACAGTGGTGGAAGTGGTGGTGATGAAGGGTGGGTGTAGGTGAATAGGCGTCAATGTGGATTTGAGAATTGAGAGAGAAATAGATTAAATGATAGATGTTGTGGAGTGGAGGGGTGAGTTGGGGTGGGGTGGCGTGGGGTGGGGTGGAGTATATACCTGAGTTTTGAAAATACTTGACTAAAATTTAGATTTTTGAAATGAAAAGTTAGAACATTGGATTGAGTACAATTTCCTCATGTTTTAATCCTTGTTATGCCCTGCGTTTTGAGAAATCTCGACGAAATATGTCTTAAGGAATAAATCACACATTGAATAAAGATGAAAATACAGATCAATATATAATAATTTGAACTATTTCTCTTAATAAGGTTGATCTTTAAAGATGGAAATCCAATACTCAAAAAATGAGCAGGCGAATTTCAAGATTGGTTTGCTAAAAATAATCACTACATTGCGAGGCATATTAATGAATAAATCTCACATCGAATAAAAAAAAATATATATAGACAAACATATTAAGTCTTGGACTAATCCTCTTAGGGTTGGCAACGGTTCAGTTATGGGTCGATTCGGCCAAAATCATAACCACACCACCAATTTTTTTACCATACCATAACGGCACCATAACCACGTAAATCGATTTGGTTCGTATCTCGGTTCGGCACGGTTCGATTCGGTTAATAACCACGAAAATAAATTATTTTTTATAGTTTCATTCGTCAAATTGATAGAAAACAATTTATGAAAAAAGTCAATGAAAATAAAAACACAATATTCCAAACAAAAATGGAAACATTATTCCAATTTTCAATTGTAAAATACAAATTTAACAAATAATATTATAAATATAACAATAATAAACTTTTCCTTCATTCTTAATTGTTGTGCATCGAAATTACTTGATTCATTCTTCCCCACAAGTCTTACCAGCATAGATCAACACTCAAAGTTGATTTCTATATAGTAAATAAGAAATGTAAGTAGAAAATACAACGATACTACCTATTTCAGAATGGTCTTAACTAAGATTTAAATAATAATAAAAAAGTACCTCTTCGTCAGCTTCCTTCTCGTTAAACGTTACACAAGTTTTAAAGTATGATGAAGAAGTAAAATTTTTTACCCACAATAGAAAAAAATTAACAATAAAATGAGTCGTGCATGAGTTTGTGGTTTGTGAAGAGTAGGGTTTGCATTTATATACTGTCATACTAATGCTATTATTATGGGGTAATGGTGAGTGGGTTGACCGACTGAGTCATGTAGAAATAATGGGGGAGGGGGGGAGATTTTGTTTTAGGCTAGATAGAAAAGTAGTATAAATCTCAATAATCAATTCAATTTATTTATTTTTAGCGGGTAATCGGTTCGATTTCGGTTCGACGGTGTAAATATCATACCCGTACCGCCACGAACCGGTTCATTAAAATGAAAACCATATCCACCCCATTGCACTATCGGTTCGATTTTTTTCGTCCCATTCGGTTCGATTAACCCCAATTTTCGATTTTGACGGCTCAAATTGCCATATCTAAATCCTCTTAATGAAATTGACATTTTAAAATTGAATTCAAAGATTAATAATAGGAATAGGATGGGTGGCCCACCTATCCATTACCATTGCCATGGCGGACGCAGGAGGTCCTGGGGTCACGTACTCCTCAATTTTTGAGATCTATTTTTAAATTTTTTTTGGATAATGTCCCGTTTGATATTGATTCAAATCTAAATTAAAGTTAATAGTTATTTTTAATAACATATTTCATGAAATCCTAAATTTTTTAACTTTTATCAAAATTTGCTAAAAATTTAATTCTCACCAAACAGGGACAAAGTCACAGTAATTTGGAATTTTTCTTTTTTCTCTTGCTCCATCATACTCTCTCTTTCAACCTTTTACCAAAATCTTAATTCCTCTAATTTTTTAAAATTTATCTATAATTTATCTATAAATCGTCATATATACTACAAATTTTCAATTAATTAAAATCTAAATTTGCACTTTCTCCTATCTTATTTGTGTATATAGAATGTATCTGAACCAACTGTATCCAATTTAACATATATTTAACGAATTGTGTTTATTTAATTAAATATTGATTATATGTTTTTCCTTTTGATCACTTGAATTGATTGTTTGTATCAAATATACTATAGAATTTTTAAACGTAAATATGCATTTTCTTGTGATGAGCAAAACATTAGTAAAATGATCGTTCGAAATCAAATGGATGAAAATGATAAGTAAAATATTAATGAAAAATATTTTTTAAATATAAATATGCATTTTCTTGAATCAAGTATGAATCATTCAAAAATCAAGAGCAGAGTATTTGATTTGTACAGAGTTTGATTATATTTCAATAACAAAAAATTTCTGCGTCCGCTCCCAACCGTTCCCATCCTTGAGTGTGGTTTCATATATTAACAAAAATTAGACTTTTAGGCCTTGTTTGAGCCCCATTATTTTCTCATTAAAATGAAAAATATGACCATTATCCGTCATATCAAGTCACCATATTTGATTTTTTATCTTTTGTGTGGAGTTCATAGCGGCTATATTTTTCATTCTCATTTTTACAATAATGTGGCTCAAATAGGGGTTTAGATTTGCGTATAATATTATTTTATTGAAAAATATGTGATTGAAATGATATCAAATCACAATTGAAAAATGTATTTTTTTGAACATAATGTGGCTCAAACAAGCCCTTAAATATCATTTCTAAGTTGGAGTTAGAAATTAGGAGAAAACAAGATTGATGGCAAGCGGAAGTAAGGTACGGATATAATAAGTTTTTATTTGGCTTCCAATTTTATAAATTCATTATTGTCAAACTCATTTTATTGAACTTTAAATTTTTATCAATTTTTTGGACTACATATTCCATCAATTATTATCATTACTAAAAAATTAATTTTTATCGAAACCAAACAAGGGCTAAATAAGATTTACAAGATAAAATTTGTTGTTTCTTTAATTTAATTAAACGTACTTAAGCATGATAATTTATTTGCTGTGAAAATATGCATTTGTTCAAATTCAAAGTTTATCATTTATTTTATTTAATTCAACGTACTCAAACATGATAATTTATTTGGTGTAAAAATGTAAGAGCGTCTCCAAGAAATTTTATAATTTTAAAAAGTATATTCTACAATTTAGAGAACATCTATATATTTAAGAATTGTGCTATAGCGTTTGAGAGGTTGGCTTAATGTCACATGACATTTTATCATTGGACTGTTTAAATTACAATCAACTTTTTCACTCAATCATTATCATCACCCATTATATCAAGGCATCTATCAACATTTTTCTGGCAAAGAGGCCTTACCTTAAACTTAGAGAGCAAAAATTTTTAAATGTGAAACGTGCTTTTTATATTTAACATTTAATTTTGCTATTGCCGTAAATTATTATATTATTTTCTTTTATTGAAAATTGAAATACTTTGAATGCATTAGATTATAGATAGTGTGTTTGACTCTCCAAATTAAAATATTAATTTAAAGAGTCTTTTGGATCATAATTTTAAGAATTGAGTCAGGGAACAGGCTACCTACTCTTAACAGTCAAAGCGAACACCCTTATTCCGACACTTTAAAATAGGAATATCTTATGTTTAAAGAGCTTCTTGAAAATACTTTAAGAGGATAATTAATGCTTTTGTTCGAATTCAAATTTTACCATATGTGTACATGGTATTTTCATACTGGGTTTCTATTATCGTGTTTTTGGTAATAAATAATTAGCTGAGCTCCTTGCAGACATAACCGTCGGGGTATAAGTCATTTTGTAATTTCATTGTTTGATAATATACACGAGTCTTGAACATATATACTTTTAAATTAATTTTAGTTTATTCAATCTTGATAGATCTTTTATTGAGTAGAATATAAGAGAATAAAAGAATGTTGACTGATAATTCATATTTTGCTTGAAGTTTTTGATAAATACATACGAGGGAAGGCAAAATAATAATAATAATAATAATAATAATAATAATAATATTATTATTATTATTATTATTATTATTATTATTATTATTATTATTATTACTACTACTACTAGTTGAATACTTGCTCATGTTTAACTCGTTTTACTTCTAAGCCAACAAACGTTGAATGAGTTGTGCAAGATGTTCAAATCCTAAATAAACCCTACAAGAGGGCATAGAAATCAAGGTATTAACTATAAGTAACTTTAATTTAATCATAATTAACTTTAATCTGCTACCACTATGAAATCACTTATAAAGCTAGATGTGAATGCCCAAAATCTTGAGCCTTAATTTTAAAATCCCTTGTCGAAGAAACCTTCTTCTTTTGCAAGACGAAAATTGCTCCAATAGATACAACGATAGGGAGAAAAATGGATAAATGACGAAATCTTTTGCCTTCAAATCATTAAAAACAGATAGAAAGAACAATTTAATTTCTCTTTCGTTGATGAAGGCTGAATTCAATGTGGATGATTTGGATTGTTCCTTTCGAGCATAAATATGTAAGCAAATTTTGGTTGAGTATGCCTGTATTTTTGTTGGTAAATCATTAGGTACATGTAGTACAATCAAAATAACTATAAATGAATTTAGAGATTGCTTATGTTAGGAAGTTGGTTTGATGGAAAGTGTTTTGTGTTGATGGCATAGCAGTTGATCATGCCAAATGACACTCGAATTTTGAAAATAATTGATAGATTTGGTTTGATCAGAAGAGTCCTTGGGCGAGGTCAATGAAGAAGTGCCCACTTCGATGCCTGTGTTAAGACTTAGCTCGAGTTGTCGTAATCGATTTGTTTTAGAGGGTTGTTTGGTATTTTTGTTAATCAAATGAAAATTAGTCACTTTTTTTTTATAAGTGGCGGTAGTAAGATTTGAATGGAAAACATTACGTACTTGGATGACATGTTGAACTACATCGTCTTAAAATTCGTACCATATTTATATATTCTAATTATCCTTTCAAAAAATATATATACCAACATCCAAGTTGAGATCTACTAACTATTCCTCCCACTAAATTTCTCAAACGAGGCGGTAGAGTACACCATAAGTCACATCACGTTTGAAATGAAATCTTCCTATTTACTAACAAGACGTAAAGTACCTACGTATGATAAATTTAATGGAGAGAGCCAAACACGGAGAACACACTCGTCGACATCCATCTCGCATATTTCATTTCTAAAATTCCATTGGTTGTTTCAAATGCAATGGATTAAGTAAAATGTTCTTCCTTCATCCAAATCAAATCAAGTTATAAATTTCAAAAAAGTTATTAAAAATCGAATCTCAACACATATCCGCAAACTGTTGTGACGCTTCACCTCGCAAATTACACAAAAAACGGGTATCCAACCCAGAACTCCAACATATATCTGGCTTACACCCAATATCCTCACACCTCACCATTTCATCAACAACTGGTTTGCACTTAATTCATCTCATATTCATCCCCATACACTGCAACCCTAAAACTCAACCTCCATAAATGGCTGCTCAAATCTTTTACTGGGATCATATCCTAAATTGTTCTCGTTTCTTGCATGCAATAAATATATATAAATATATACAAGTGAATTTACTTATAGAATGTCACAGTCCAGCAGTAGCACAGCGAACAGAAATTCTGGCCGGCACCCAGTTTATAAGGGAGTTAGGCGTCGTAAAAGCAGTGGAAAATGGGTGTCTGAAATTCGGGAGCCAAGAACGCCAAACAGAATTTGGCTTGGCACATTTCCTACTCCTGAAATGGCTGCAGTAGCCTATGATGTGGCTGCGCTTGCTCTTAAAGGTTCTGAGGCTGAGCTTAATTTCCCAAATTCAGCTTCTTCTTTACCTGTCCCGGCTTCTGCCTCGCCGCGTGACATTCAGGCTGCTGCCGCCAGTGCAGCTGCCGCAGCTGGGGCGGCGGTTGATGCTCTTGCTAGTAGAAACAATACTGTTGACAGGACTGCATATCCAGGGCTGTCTGAAATCCCTGAATTTATTGATGAGGATTTGATCTTTGATATGCCTAATGTTCTGGTGAACATGGCTCAGGGAATGCTTCTTAGTCCTCCTCGCCTGGGTGACACTGCTGCTCCCGAAAATATAGAAGATGAGAACCTCTGGAATCACTTCTAAGTATCCATCGGCATCTATATCCAGTAATAATCGTGAACAAGACTAATAATGATAATAATAATAATAATAATAAATCTCGCTAGAAAAGCTCTCCAAAGTGAAATGAAAGAAATGTAATGCGAGTATGATGTCTCTTCCATGTTCTTTTGTTGCTTTGTAAAGGATTTCCTGCAGTTTTCTATTTTCCTTCGAAACTCTTCTTCTTCTTCAATTTTTTTTTTGAAAGAAATGTAATGCGAGTATGATGTCTCTTCCATGTTCTTTTGTTGCTTTGTAAAGGATTTCCTGCAGTTTTCTATTTTCCTTCGAAACTCTTCTTTTTTTTCAATTTTTTTTTTTTTTTTTTTTTCTCTTCACACAATGCTTCTTCGAAGTCACTTGAAACGAACGAAATAAGCCCCTTTTCCCCCTCACAGTTCTACTCTAGCAAACCATACCAGTATATTGGTGGATGATCAGAAATTAAAGTCTCTGCCCTCAAAGAGAAATCTGATTATATATATTCCTTCATTTCTGAATTCCATCATGATTCTGTGCACAATCTAATTAATCCTTGTCGTAAGCAACATCAAAGCAGGCTTTCTTCAACTTAAAGGAAATTAACAACCCAACAAATTTTCTTTTACCCCATAAAAAGAGAAACTGAAGAAGCCAAACTTACTGCATTTTATCATCTCTGCATCACTGAGAAAATGATCGTTTATACACATGGAAGACCCAAAAATGAACAGCGAAAATCTTATTACCATAATCAACTTTGTCTGAAGCACAAGCATATATAGATAAAGGGCTGCTGAGAATTAATCTTCAGCTTAGAATTGAGTGTTAGATAAATGAGATTTCAAATCAAAATAAATCAGCAATAGTATGAAGTGTTTGGTTTTGAAAAAGCTATGAGGTTGAGAAGGTTTTTCAAAAGAAATCATTCAGTCGTTGATTCTAGGGTTTTGATAAACTGTTACATTGATTTGTGGTTTAAAAATGAAGCAAATATTAGGAGCAAAAGTGTGTTACGGCGCCCCACACCCAACTTCTAGTTGACGTGTCATTCTCATATGACTTGGATAATTAGTGGAGGAATATTAATTATGGAATTAAAGAAATATATTTTTGCTGTTTATATTATATTTTCTTAATAATATATCTAAACTTTTATATTTTTTATATTTTAAAATTTCTTCACGAAATTTTTATTGATAATTAGCATCACAAAGTTTGATGTCCAGTCTTTGTAAAAACGTATCATACCAAGATATATAGTCGACTAAATACACAATGATAATAATCATCATCAAGATACCATATAGTGAAATATTCGTGCTGTACAAAAACTATCGTTATATGTATTTTTTTTGGTACATATTTTTATATATATATTTTTTAAAAAAATTCTTAGTGATTGTATATGATATGGCACTAACATAGGGATGTAAACGAGCGAAGCTAGCTCACAAGTTGAAGATCGCTGCTCGATCATGGCTTGGGTAAAAAATATCTTGATTTTTTTTTTGCCCGAGCTGAGCTGGCTCGATTTTCTATTTTTAGTCCCAAAATTTAATTTTTTTTTAACAATTCTAAAAATATATATATACTAGCTGCTTGTGTAAATGAGGAAATCCCCCCAATGGTCACTGCACTTTCCAGAAAATCCCCTAGGAGGTCGCCGAACTTCAATATGTCTCAAAATAGTCACTGAGCTTTGCTAAATCCTTCAAGAGGTTACTGAACTTCAAAACGTCCCTAAATGATCACAGAACTTTATCGAAATCCCTCAGAGAGGTCACTTGACATTGCAAATTGGGACTCTATACATAACTAATTTGGTGACCTTCCAGGAACGTTTTGCAAAATTAAGTGACCATTCGGAGACATTTTGAAGTTCGGTGACCTCTTGGGGGATTTTAAAAAAGGTCAATGACCATTCAGGGACATATTGAATTTCGATGACCTCTTAGAGAATTTTTTACAAAGTTCAGTGACCATTGGGGTGATTTCCTCTGTTTAAACAAGCAACTGCAGCTACAACTTGCCTACTTTTGTAAATGGCCCATGTTCACAAGTCGTTTGGAGCAACTTTACAGGCCGGCCCATGTGGCTCAAGCTCGGGCTCGGGCTCGGGCTTGGGTCTATGCTCAAAGATAAGGTTCAGCTTGAGCCAAGGCTCAGTCCCATTGAGCCTCGAGCTGAGCCTACTCAAACTATTTTCAAATTGAGCCACCAACCACCTAAGCCGATGAGCTAAATTGATATTTTATAACTAGACATATATGCCATTATTTGAAAGAGGTAGTGAAAGAGGACAATTTTTATTTTATTTTTACTTTACTATTTTTTTATTTTTAACGAGCTAAACATAGAAAAAATTCCATATTTTTTTTGCACATTTAAAAAATGACCAAAGTGATTGGGGTAACGGGTATTAACTTCAGAAATCAACATAAATTTTCGTGTTTCCAAAAACTATCTTCACTTCAGAATGAAAATTTGTGCCAAAAAATAATAATAATAAAAAAAAATTAAATATATATATATATAACGTGACATATAGTCATGAAAAATATGATACAAGATATAGAGAGATTTTTTAATTATTTTTTCTTTAGCTCCCGACCCTTTGAGTAGCTCAACATTTACATAGCCCCTATTTCTCTCTTTGTTTGATCTAATTCGTATCCCCTTTCCTGATTATCGCTGTGAAAGAAAAAGAGGGACTTGACTAGGCGTCCTCCTTTTGTTGAAAGTTTGAAAGAAGGCGTGCTTCCTATTCTGTCGGTGCTTGAAACAATTGAGTTAGCAACCCGAAGAAAATATAAAAAATTTAAACATAATTTAAATATTCAAATTAATAGTTGGAAGATACCAAAACCACTTACTGCAACAAAGATTCTGTCTTTCTTTCTTTTCTTTATTTATTTATTTATTAAAGTTAGTATTTGTGCACGATCGAACACAATAAATAGTTGGAAGATACCAAAAACCACTTACTGTGTATTTCTTAATGAGTAAATGCACAACAAAGATTCTGACTTTCATTTTTTATTTTTTATTTTTTTTATAATTTTTAATTAAAGTTAGTATTTGTGCATGATTGAACACAATAAAATATCGTTAATTAATTGCAATTTGTTGAGTTCAAAACAGAAAATATTAGGTTCGAGAATTAAATTATTGGTGATTAATTTTGAGCGTGGAAGTGGAAAATTAAGTATCAATATTTTATTGCAGTCAAGGTAAGTGATAATTAGAAATTAAGCAGTGGGGATATGCTCCACAAAAGCTTAATTATCATCTCTATTGACTTAACTTGATTTGTTTTCACTTTCCTGTTTAGGCACGCTAATGACAAGATCCCCACCTAAATGTATTTTGCGTTCAGTCACCTGAAATTAATCCATGCACACATTATATTACAACTGTAAAAAACTGTAAAGTTCTGTTTGATTGCGAAAATGGAATTGAATTAGGTGGAAAACGAATTCTAAGGAATCGAATTGCTTAGAATTGTTTTCCTGAAAATTGTAAATTATTGTGTTCGATTAGGATAATTTTCCACGTGAAAATTTTTGAAATAAAAGTGTTTTTTGATATTCGTTTAATTTTCTTTTACATGAAAATTGTCAATTAAAAGGATAGAATTTACTGGTATTGGAGATGACATTGGTTTCCATTGCCAAAAAGCAAAAAAATAATAATAAATTCAAGAAAATCATCTATTTTTTAGTGTTCGTTTGGTTTTGTTTTACATGAAAATTATCAATGAAAGAGAAATATTTTTTTTACAATAATTCTTACAATTGGTTTCCATTGCTTAAAAAAATATTAAAAAAAATCGCTACAGTAGCTGGAATTCCACCAAATCAAGGAATAGTATAACTTCCAATAAAAGTTAGAAACCAATTCCAGAGAAAATCTTGTGAATCAAACACAACATTTTGGGTGGAAAATTTTGTGAATCAAACACAACATTTTGGGTGGAAAATTTAGGGTGGAAAATTTATTTTCCACCCATTGCCATGGAATTGGATGAATCAAACACTATCTAATTGATTTGAGTATTGCCATGGAATTGGATGAATCAAACACTACCTAGTTGATTTGAGTGAGATGTCACATTAATTTATAAATTTATCTTCACAATACACAGTGTACAGAAAAAGTACTATTACTATTATTTTAAAAATAGGTTCTCTTCTCCAATTCCCACCACTCCACCCTGTCCCCCAATTTCTTAAACATAAAAATTATTTAAGAATTCTTTGACAAAGTTTTTAATAAAAATTTAAATAAAAGTTGATGAAATATATAGTTGAAAGTTGATAATAAGTTCGTGGATCTTATAAATATGTAATTAAAATTAAAGTTTAACCCATCAAAAAGATAATAAAATTTTAGCAAAATATACACCAATATGTATTGTTGAGAGAATATGTGTAGTGACCAATGTTATTAAAATCGGTTCGATCGATCAGTTCAATCAACAAAACAAGGAATTGGTTCCTCGAACGCATAGGATTGCTAGCAAACGCCATCTATTTTGAAATCGACTAAAAGCTTATAAATCGGGTAGTTCAATAGAGACTCGATGAACTAGACACGATATACTCAATTGTTTTACTGATGAAGAGAACTCAATAATGGATTTTATTATTCTTAATGCAAATCCCACGCAGGCGCATCAACTTTCAATGCACACTGCCTAATTCACACACGACAACCCTTTTATATATTAAATAATCCCTTTCTCTCATTCATATGATAAAATTTTTACGTGGAAGTAGTAAAACTTCAGATAAGGTCCATCTCTCGTTGGAAAAAGCTGTTCGAATAGGATCATGTGGGCCCAATTTGAATAGGGAGGCGATGTCGCATCCCCTATAGGTGGGGCGCATGTCATCGACGCGCCCTATCCATTTAAAAAATTCCTTCTCATTGAGTTGACTCTCCTTCGTACTAAAAAATAATATATTTTCATACTGAAAAAATAGATTGTTTTATTTTTATTTTTATTTTATAGTTAGGGCCATTTATTAGCAGTACTAATATGATCTAATATTTGTTTATTATTTAAAAATTTATTTTATATATTTTCTACCTAATCGACTCTATTTCAAGCTCAGCTCCCATGACTCTTTCGTCTTCTTAGGTCAATGCATAGTTCGCTTTTTAAAACATTGGTGGTGACATATTTCTTTTCTAAATAAATGATTGGCTTTCCTAATTTCGAAGATTTTTAGGGTCATCATATTTAAATGGATGAAGTAGTCGAAAATTTGTCTAGCTCGTTTGTTTGAACATTTCTGTGAATGAAACAATCCGTCTGTTCGAATGCATCTGCTAATAGAACCAGAATTTGTTAATTTCGATTTTTTCAGAGATTGGAATTTGTATGTGATATTTTCATAAGGGAAGGCAGTCATTCCATTATGATATCTTGATTAATTTTTTCTTGAATTTTGTGTTGAGGTGGATGTATGACACCGAGGTATCCAAATTAATTTTACTTTCCTTATTGACTACTCAAATAATTCCAAGATCATCTAGGATTATTTGATTAAACGTGACATTCATCTGAAATGGAAAATAAATGTTAAAATAAAATTGTTAAATTCGGATGTTCATGCAAAAGTTCGTACGTATGTTGGAACGAACCAGGACAGAATTTGGGAAACTCGTTTTTAACAAGATTCAGGCATTTATTCTTTTTTCTTTCTATTAAAGTATTTGAATTTCAATGTGAGTTATTAATTAATTGAAGGGAGAGAAGAAAGTCGAGAATCCTACTTGGAGCGGTGATAAAAATGACTTAAATATTGGGACAAAAGTGTTAAGGGGTAAAATTCAACATCAAATAAAGATGAAAATATAGATTAACTTATAATAGATTGGACTACTCCTCTTAATGAGGTTGACTTTTTAATATGAAATCTCAAATTTTAATAAAAAGACGTAGACATCAGTATGTTAGAATACTATGCCCCTGTTTGGGCTTCACTAAAATGAGATTGTCGGGGGAAATGTGTTTGCAATAGTTATTTTTTAGAAAATATATTAAATAATAACAAAATTTATAACATTATTCTATGTAAGATTGTATGAATAAAAATGAGTTTTGAAAAATTGAGCCCAAAAAGGGACTATATATAGTACGTCTTTGAAATTCCAAAACTTGATGAGAAAGATTATGCAAAAACTTCTGATGATAAAGGCTTCGTTATCAAGTATGCTAGTTCCAATTGAAGATCAATGTATTAGTGCAAGGACTTGCCACATGTACATCAAGTCTTATATAATAGATTACATAATGTCATATGACACTCTATTATTGGATAATTTAAAGCATAGTACTTAACGGTGGCAATGGGCCAAGTCGGCTTGGCTCAGCCCTTACACCCACGAGCGAGCATGAGCTGAGTTCATGGCTCGTGGTTCAGCCCAGCTTCAGCTCGCGAGCTCCTGTAATTTCCCTTTTAAAAAAATTATAAAAAAATATAAATCCTTTTCCTTTATTCAGGTTTAAGACCAGTTACTTAAATTTTGAGTAAGTGAAATTAAAAATTGTATACAAACAATTTGTAATGTGTACAATTTTTTAAAGAAAATTAAAAATAATATTATAAAATAACAAATTTTGATTAATATGATTGAATTAAATATCACTTAACTGACGACATAAAATTTCGGCATATTTATCTTGTAGTAAGAATTGAGAGTCCAACCAATCCTTTACGCACATTAATGCTTCCAAAATATTTTATTTCAGCTGGCTCCTGACCTAGAACAAAACCCCTTTATCTTCAGTAAAAGAAGATTCCTAAGCTACAGTGTTAACCGAATGTGTCAGTTGGTCTTTTGCAATTGCAAAAACCACTAACCATCGTCTTTCGTACTTTTGTTAGAATTTAATAACTTCTTCTAAACTTTTTTTTAATTATTTTGTTGGTAGTCATATTATGATTAAAATAATCAATTAATTCAGCAGGCAATGCATTGAACTTGCGTCTGATGTTTGATTACATATAGAATACAAACTATTACTAGATGAACATATTGCATTTGCGTCATATCTATACGTGTTAATGACTTCGAATAAAGCTAATATTTCAGTTTTATCTTCTTCAATATCAGTGGAAGGGATAGGTACAGATGGTACTCGAATATTATTTGTGTCCATTCGTTCTGCATATAATTCATACATTTCACATAAAGTTTGTTCTAAATTTCTATACGTGATAAGTGTATTAAAGGTTAAAACTCTTAAAATCCGATCAATTACATATTTATTCTCCGATAAATTATATCAGAGGTCCATGATGCATGCTAAAGAAAATAACATAAGCAAGTCTTCCTAATATTTTCTAAACTTTAATTTCGTAAAATATATAATTGCATTAAAATCGGGATCATTTTTATACTTATGAGATATCCTTGCAATTATATAAAGATGTTCAAGTAGCATACAGCTAGTGAAATAGTAAACTCAAGATAAAATATTTGTAGAGTTACAAAAAGTCGTCAATTTTTTTTTTTTAAATTTAAAGTTAAAAGCCAATTGGATTCATTTAAAATAGTGTTGTCATCGTTTCTAATATGCATATTGCTATAAAACTCAGTTATTAAATATTTAAAACATCCGCATAACTTTAATAATAAGTAAGTAGAGTTTCATCTATGCCCTATATTACTAACAAATGTTTTTGTATTCGTCACTCCAAATTTGATACAAAATTCCTCAAATGCTTGTTTTCTACTAGGGGAGATTGTGATATATATTAGTACATTCCTAGTTCTTTGCGTTTCATCTTTAATATGTTTCAAATCATCTTGCACAATTAAATTTAAAAGATGGCACACACAAAGAATATGGAACAAATAAACATCGAAATCAAGCTGCAATTCTCTACACAATTTATTGATAACTACTTTATTAACACTAGCATTGTCGAATATAAAAGAATAAATTTTACTTTTGCAATGATATTTTCTAATAATGCTCATAGTAACATTATATGTATTGTTAGCATTCTGAAGAAGTTCAATAATTTTAAAAGTAATATTTTTTTATGCATACACTAAGATGGGTCTATGTAGTGTACAGTTGCAGCTATATAAGTTCTTTTATTAATCACTTTCCATATATCCGAAATTAAAGACATAACACCCTATATTTTTGCAAATCCATAATCAATTGTTATTTTGTTTGAATGAAATATTCTATTGTATCTGAATGAAGAATATTTCGACTTACCCCTACGTACCTCAGTTGAAGATATTCTTTTACGTACAGACAAAATGTTGGTTGCCCACTATTGCTAGAAGCAACTCAGCACCGGCAACAAGTTTTACCATTCTCGTTCGAGCATACTTCTCCGAATACATTCACGTGATGAGGGACGAAATCGAAGAACCGATGTCTAGGCTACCAAATTGCAATTGTGTTTGACCAGCTTCAAAAAGTTCATGTTTGACCACATATGCTTTGTAATAACGGTTGAGGTGGGTGGTACCAATACCTTTTTGCCACGCCAATCATTGTTAATAATATTTACATACTGCTTTAGACTCTATGACTCCATCGACCACATGACCCGTTGAAATCAATTTACAATGATCCCAACATTTTTCCTTTTTTTCCCCCTTCGTTTCCCTCTTACATCGGGAATGTTTAATTCAATTTCCTCCTCCTATTCTGCTTTGGGAACATAAACGTCATCCAAATAAATTGGATTATTGCTTCTATAAGCAGCCAAATTTGGAATATCTTCGAGAATGGATACTTCATTTAGATCGAAAAATTCATTCCGAAATTGATTTTGGGGTGTTATAGGTGATTCGCCTCCGACATCGAACAAGCCCTCAACAAATGAGTGTGGATCCATTTGTGAATTGAAATGAAATTAAAATGTATAGATGGTATAGTAAGTACTAAGGCTCCACTAAGTAAAGAGTATGGAAAGAAAGTTGGTGTGTATAAGATTGCGAATTTATAATTGTAAATTTTTAGTGTGATAATTAAATGAATTGATATTGAATAATTGAAATTGAAGATAAAATTGTAAAAATGAATGTAGTATATTGTAGAATTGTGGAAGAGAGTTGTTGAAAATTTGGAATGTTGTATTGTTGTATGAAAAAATTGAAAATTGGCATGAGTAATTATAGAGAAAAATATAAAAAATTAAGTGGCCGATCTGACCACTTTTCAAAATTCAGTGACCGTTTGAAACGGTCATTGAACTTTGAACAGTGACCATTCCGATCACTGTTCATGTGAGCCCAAGCTCGTGGTCCCAGCTCGCATGAGATGATGATGAGTTCAAACAACCCACGAGCAGCATTTTTACGAGCTCAACGGTCGAGCCGACGAGCCGCTCGACCTGTTTGACATCACTCTATAATTGCTGAGTTCTAACCATGTCATGACACACGTGGGACATCTGCAACTTTATGTCTAGATCAATAATTCTTCTCAAACAGCAGCAGGCATCCTGTTTCTCTAGTATAACTCTGTTTAGATAGACTATAAAGCATGTCCATCTAGTTTACTGCATGACATCAAACACTTCTGTTTGACTCCATGATTTATTTCATCTCGCGTGTCTTCATTTTGTTTCTGTGAGTTTACAATTAATTTTTTTATTTATTTAAAGGATGAAAAGAAAAATTGTGTGAGCTAGGTTCATAAGACTTCAATCTTATTTGAGCCTTGATAGTTTGACATATCCTTCGTATGAACTTGCTTTAATTTATAATGCAGTCTTGAATGATCATATAAGTGCCCCTTATGGATATTTAGACTTAGTGTGTGTTTGAACCACATTATTCGTAAAGAATATATTTTGGAATAGTAGATTAATGAAAAATGTATAGTTAAAAAATAAGGAAAAATTTTGGATTTGCGTGTAACATTATTTTATTAAATAATATGTGGTTGAAATGATGTCAAATCACTATTTAAGAATGTATTTTTTTTTTAAAAATGCGGCTGAAACAGTTTTTTCATTGCCATTTAACAATTGGGTTCATTGGAAGATTTTTAATGGGGCTACCACCAAAAATAAGTGAAGTCACAATGAACAAATATCTTGGAGTACTTTCTTCACCCCTCACTAATTAGTATATAGGCCCCGTTTGAGAGTGATTTTTCACCCCAAAAAATTGATTTTTTGACTATTATTTCACTATTTCAGTCGTAATTTTTGACTTCTTCTTTCACAGGTAGACCCCACTTTTCTCTTAACGGTCAAAAAATCAATTTTCAAAATCTCCACCGAACAGGCTCATATTATCATTTCGATATGAATATAGCCAAAAATAAATAAATAAAGATAAAGAGCTGTCATTAGTAATTATGTGGCATCTCGACCACAGCTTCCCAAGTCAACCCTATCTCATATTAGATTAGATGATAAGTAGAATTCAATCAGAAAATTATAATTGATATTAAGCCCTCGTTTGATGTAAATTAGAAAATTAATAAAAATTTAAAATTATATTCGACAATTAATTTTAACCACATATTTTATTAGTTTCCATTGAAATTTACTAAAAATATGATTTTTAGCTATACTAAACAGGGCTAAGCTCAACCATCGTCGTTGAACTCAACCGTAGCACAAGAGTAAGCATTTCCTTAGTATAATAGCTCGACCTCATCCTAACTCAAATTCAGCTCAAGCGTATAATGTATCAGAATTGAATCCTGTTCGTAGACAGTCACCTATCTTGAATTTAGTAACTTGACACAAGCATTTCATATGAATTTTCAGGATGCATTTTACCCATCTTTAATTCTCAGTAAAATTTGTTTTTGTATGCGGAACAATTAGAAGAGAAGATCATAAACCAATTGAAAAAAAAAAAAAAAAGAAATAAGAAGGGACTATGAAACGCACGTAACACTTTCAGCTTGGTTGTCACATTTACGCGAGCGAGTACAATTCAAAAACGTATTTTAGTACTCCAGCCAACATCTTCAAACTTTCAAGGTCAAATTCCATCGTTTAGGGATCTATTTTTATCATTTTTCCATTTTGAATCAGTTTAAGGGTACTTAGGTCGTTTTTCTAAGTTCCTAGTTCTATTTGAATTTGCCTACCGATTTAGACTTTCACTTCGACTCTTTAAATACGTGTAAATGAAAGCCATATAGCCATTTTTGATTAATAATATTCCAGTTTTTTCCGCTCTCTAGTGGATCCCAGTATGTCTTACATCCGTTCGAGCAATACTTGTTCATGTGTTACGATCAAAATCCTTATATTGTTATTTACGTTTTCGTCCTGTGTCACCTACGCAGCTCTCCGGTCAAGCTATAGCTGCACATTATTATGTCTTCTGAGAAAGGAATAGGTTTATATGAACTTCTCAACAGACATATCTAGCAATATGTGCGAACCAAATGCTACAATCTATTATCATATCCCTCGAGTTCTTGATCATAAAAATCGGACTATGATGTTCGAACTTGAAACAAAAATTTTCAGAAAAATATGAGAAAAAATTGTTCACGTTATTCAAGTCTTCCACGACGTCCAATTCAGTAACATAGCTCCTCTGAAAACTCTTCCACTAATATCCCAAATATGCCAACTTCAATTTCTGCTGCAGTTTCTTCCTCCTGCTCCCGAAATTTTGTCCATCTGTTCGATTCTCGTCGGAAAGCCAATTCAATCATCATATCTACGGTGTCAAATACTACTTGATCACTATTGTTCGAGCAATTCCTTTCGCTCTTTTGCTCCACAATTAGATTTAGTACTAGCCTCTTCATTTCAGTAGGAATCTTCTGCATTTTCTGAAACCTCGATATGGCAAGAACTTCAGAAGCAAATGTGTCGACACTATGCTCTTTGTAAATTGCAAAAGGTTCATCGTCTTTGCATTCCTCTCTTTCCACTTGGTCGTCACTGTCTGATTCTTCTAGCAACTTTCTCTCGAGTTCTATTGTATCTAATTCTGCAAGTTCCTCGAATCTGCGAAGCCTGTGTAACAGCTGCTGTTTTGCTCCTGCAAGTTCAGTGCAAGAGAAACACACAAAATCAAAATCAAAATCAATCTCTCTCTCAGACGCGTAATAATTCAGACTTTAGGCCATTACAAGAAGAGCAAAATCGTGACACAAATTCAATCAATCTGAAATCTACTAGAAGTCACCAACAACAAAGTTAACGAACGATAAGATACTAAGACAAGTCCTTGATAAATCTAAATAGTTAAGAAGGTCTAATTTTATCAATATTGATCCTGCAATGATTCCTAGAAACAATTGATTCAACAAATATGCCTCACAATCATTCTTGTAACTGAGAGGAGTGTGTATGATCCTTCATTCGTGTAAAATCATATATATTTTATCAATGAGAAATCTTACATACTTTGTACATTTGCATAGCTGCATTCAAGATCATAACCGTCCTCGTCTACATTTGCCTTTTCTTGTCCCTCGTCCTCTTCAAAGGGAGGATCTAATACGGATACCGGACTAAAATGATCTTTCTCTTCCTCTTCCTCTTCCTCTTCCTTTTCCTCTTCTTCTAGTATTTCTTCCGAACATTTTGTTCCACAAATCGCTTTCTCCTATTAAATGTTAAAAAATAAAAAAAATACTAAGAGAGAATATTGTCAAGATTATGTAATATATGTCCAGGAACGAAGATAATCAGGACTGCTGGCTTTTCTTTCATATGCATGTACGAAATCCAGATTAAAATGGCCCAATCATAAAATATAATTGTGTTTTGTCATTCTGTTTTGCAGTAATTTAAGAGACAGAGACTGTTAGAAATAGATTTTGGTGGCAGATGAGTGATCGGATGTACAGTAATGAGACAAATACCGACGTGCAGTTGCCTAATTAAGAGACTAAGGAAAACAAAAGACAAACCCCTTTACTCCGGCGACTCGGAGAAGCTTCCGACGAAGAGAAATCAGGCGTCCGACAACCGGAGGATGATGGGCTTTTCTGTAGAGAAAATCTGAAAGGGCTTGAACAAAAGCGGTTTTCACAAGAAGCAAAATCGCCATTAATATTTGCTCTCCCTTTAGCAACACAATCTGAACAGCTGCTAGTAGATGTCTCCAAATCCATGGACTTCTCCTCATTACTCGATGACCAATTATCACAAGAACAAGAAAATCTAATATCCATATCTATTTTTTCGTCAATTTTGGTCTCATTTTTTCTTGAAATTTCAACCTGATTATCACAGACACCAAGCATACGACTTTTGTTCTTGGTACGATCTTTCAGCATCTTAAAAGCGGTTCCAAACAACCCGAACCCGACATTTTTTACCTGGGTTTTCCGTTTTGACTGCTTTGTCTGAATCCTCACAGCCGCTTCAACAAGCAGAGCAGCAGTTCTAGCAGGAATATGAAGAAAAACAGCACGATTTGGCGATTTACATGGGCTCTGAAAAGGTGACTTTCTGAAGTCCGGCGACTTTTGGAACGAAAATAGGCATGCATTCTTGCAAAAGCTACTGTGCTTTAAATCTGTTGGTGAAGTATGAATTATGGGCTTCCGTTTCTTGATCTGTAAAGAGGATTTTCTGAGTTGAGAGCATCTGTCTGCAATGTAGGTGTTTAAATGAAATGGTTCTTGTTCTTCTTTCAGTAGCTCATGCAACAAAGGCTGCTTACGAGCCATCAATGATTCAGATTTAATTTTGAGGTTTGAAAGATGGAAACGAAGAGCTTGGGATTTGAAAAAGAAGAGGGAGATTGATGCAAAAAGTGGATTAATTGCATAGAGTTTATTGATTCAAATTCAGGTTTATAAGATCGAGGCGAAGTGGAGATATTCGAATTGATGAATATTTTTTCAGTTTCGTGGTAATTAATAGAGTACTGAAATGGGTGCAATGTAGTGCAGGACTGTTCTATTGTTAGTAAGAATGATTCTACTTTTACACCCCTATCAAATTGTAAATCCACTCTCACATGTACGCTAGATTCACGTGAATAAAAAAAATTCAAAATGTGATCTCCGTCTCCGTCCCCCTATTGTGAGTAGTCGCTAAAAAATTAGATAAAAAATTTCGATGCATGTAGCATCGTTCAGTAAGTAATAGTACTACTATCAACCAGCAAGCAAACTTATTTCGAAGGAGGGATTCTCTTATTTTTCTAAAACGTTTATAACCTACCGAAAAAGGAGAGAGCCGAGATTTCTAAATAAGCATTGAGAAGGTGTAATGCTACTTGTACATCCAAGTTTACCATTTGGGTGATCCAATGTAGAGGTGGCAATTGCTAAATGGTTTGTTGATGTTAATAGTACTAATATCAGCCAACAGGCAAACTTGTCTAGGAGGAAGGATTGGTTTACCGATGTTAATAAACTTGGTACAATAAGTGTCTACTCAATTAAGCACCTTGATGGCTTGATTTTTTAGGATCCAATTGTTATGACGGGTTCGTCTTTATGAATTAGTCGTGTTTTATTTGGATAGACATGTTGGTCGGTAGCTTAGATAAAGAAGTGTAGGTCGTTCCATGCTAATAAAAAGTAGAGTGGGCCCACTTTACCTCTTCTAAGAGAATTCCAATGTTATCAAGGGATACAACTTATGTAGTACTGATGTCTAATGAATAAACATTCGAGCCTCATTGGTCTATAGTTAATCTTATCTACGACCCAAAGTTCTCTAATCGTTTCCTGAAGTGACTTAAACGCCATAATCCAATGATTCTCATCATTAAGTAATCATACAAACCAAATTATTGAATTGACAGTGTAATGATAAAATTTCGGCACTGATACTAACAGTTAATGACATATTAACTGTAATTCCTGAATTACCTCCTAGTATTTTATTACTTTATATAAGCAAATTGGATTGGGAAGAAAATGAATCTTTAATTTTCTAATTTATCTTTTTACATACAATCCGTTCCTTTTTCTCAAATTTTACTTTAATAGATTCTATGTCCGAAGTGCATGCTTAAGGGCTGTTTGGGAGCAATTTTTTCTTCCAAAAAATTAATTTTTTGACCATTATTTCACTATTCCAGCCGTCATATTTGACTTCTTCTCTCACAAGTGAACCTCACTTTTCTCGTAACGGTAAAAAAATCAATTCTTAAAATCACTCCCAAACAGGCTCTTAGTATCGATTTTTATAATCTACTCATAATTGATAAAAAAAAAAAGTTTATCAAACACAAATTTCTGTCCCAAGTCAAAAACGCGAACTATGATCTCCATTAATATCGCCGCTCAAACTAAAGTATAAATCATGGAAAAATAAAATTCATACGCTCCTCTTTTTGTGCCATCCACGATCACAAGAATAGGGTTGTTCTTGCCAATCGTGCCTTCTACACATGGATACATTGATACCAACCCTTCTCTGATTGTGATTATCGATTATCTTTCCTCAAAAGGCCAAAATTCCTATTGAAACGTTCTTTAAAAATTTACCGAATACATGTTAAGGCAGAGGTGATGAGCATCGATTCACTTTTGCTATGAATTGAATAAATTCGAAGACATCGAAAGACAAAAACCTCAACAACATTTATTATTCATTCGTGCACTTGCTCTTTTTGTACAAATTGATTATTGAATTTGAAAGACAACCTTTCTTATTGTGTTCAGTTTTTCAGGGATCAACTTTAATTCAAAATTATACTTTATTGTATAAATGTACAATTTTTGTGATATGACTTGAATAAAGTAAACTTTCTTATTCATTACTATTTACAGAAAGAAATAACTTGCTTTGTTCAAGGGCCGCATGGGGGGTCCATGGTACTTTAACCGATGCACCATTTTCACTGTGTTTATGGAGCCTCAAACCTAAATGTAAAAGTTAAGGCTCGATATTTTGAGCCATCAACTTTCAAATGGGATGTCATGGGCCCTCAACATATTTTAAATTTGTGACTTTGTGTGTTCTCAAGATCGATCCCGAGACTGAGAATTTTGAGGCCTTAAACGATACGTTATAATGAGGTCTTGAACAAACACACACACACATACACACACATATATATATATATATATATATATATATATATATATATA